>NW_020527236.1:0-43099 GCF_003368295.1 Carassius auratus | reverse complement strand
ATTATGTATTTTGAAATAATCTTGTCCGTGATGTGTTCGTTCGTACGACGAAAAGACAGAAACCTGCAGCTCAAGAGATATAATGTTTATTCTGCCAGTCGCGCTTTCAAATAGTCTTGCACACTTAAACTGGTCACAAACACCTGCATTTACCTCTTGTTGTGTTACAGTGGGTTTATTGTGTGCATTTGTGGTAATATTTATTTAAAAAAGCTCTTAAACAAGAATAAATTCGTTTGTTTTGAGCTCGACACTGTACGCGCTGATCGGAGCGGTGATTTCAGATAGGCAGCCACAAATATTTCATTTTCACACAAACAGTTCAAAAACATCTGAATTTAGCTCTTGGTGTGTTCTAATTGGTTGATTGTGTGATATCGCTGTAATAATTTATTTTTAAAAGCTTTAAAACAGGAATAAATTCGTTTTCTCTGAGCTCTTTACTCCAGACGCTCGTGATCACAGCGGTGATTCATCTCTCCTATTTCTCACGTATCTCTGGCCAGAAATAATTTATCCATGAGCCCTGAACCGGTAATAATCAGATATGTTGGTTTAGCTTGTCAGTGTGAATTAAATCTAAGTATTTATTTGTATTTTTAACCGATTTAAAAGTGAAAGTAAAAGTTCGGGAATTGAACCTGTAGGGGCGCAATTTCTCTCAGACAATGGAAGTCTGAAGCACATATACTCAAACAGAGGGACAGAGTGAGATGAGATGTCTGACAGTTTTTTAATTTTCTGTTATCCATACAGTGTTGTAAAGTCGTTAAACTATGCATATTTCCTCAGAATGACTTTTTCATCTGTATGAAAAAATTCTTTGACGTGTTTGGAAGCTGCAATTTAAAAATACAATAATGATTCCCTTTGTAAGGTCATTTCAAAAAATCACCACGGCAAAACCATTCAAGCTATCCAAAATCCATTCACAATTTAAGTTCCTATCAGAAATACTGATGTGTGTTCAGAGTTTTGTGAAATTCTAAGTATGTTATTTGCCTCAAAATCACCTGAGAAGTATTCCAGTTTGACATGTTGCCACGCCAACAATTTTTAGATATCAATATCCCCCTTGCAGATTTATATCGGCTGTGTTTTAACATTATTCTGATGAAGTTTGAAGCAAATCGAGTAATAATAAGATGCTGAATTCAAATCATTTTGAAAATGACACACTTCCTTCTGCCAGTTGGTGGCGCTATAACTTTGACTCCTAATAGTCACATATATGCGATCGACATCATACAACGAATAATCTGATGAAGTTTGATTAAAATCAGGAAATGTATGTGGACGGTATTAGACACTTCCTGTTTCTCATTTCTCACCATAATTTCAACGCCTCGCCACGAGCAAACCGTTCGATATCAAAAATCCCCTGGCAATTTTTCATCCCCAGTGTCTTGAGATCATGTTGACCGAGTTTGGCGGCAATTGAGAAAAAAACCTATGACAAGTATTTCAAATTCCAGAGCATGCGCTTTTTACATAACTCTAAATAGCTGACTTCCTGTTGGGTGGAGCCTATGACATGCAATACGAAAGTTGTTCGGCACGATGAGATCTATATGTGTACTGAGTTTCATATGAATATGTGCAAGTATGTGTGAGCTATACATCAACATTTCTGACTGTGTTCCAGGGGGCACCGTAGAGCCCCTGTGCCACGCCCGGGTCCCAGCCTCTGCAGGCCCCTAAAGGTCACAGATTCCAAAGTGTGCGCAAATTTTCAAGAGTTTTTGAGTATGTTAAGGACCCCAAAAGCCCCCACAACTTTGACGAAAAATTTGAATACTAAACCCTAAATAGCCAACTTCCTGTTGGGCGGAGCCTATGATATGCAATACAAAAGTTGTTTGGATTGATGAGATTTATATGTGTACCGAGTTTCATACGTCTACGAGCAAGAATGTATGATATATGGCCCTCCATATTCCAGGGGGCGCTGTAGAGCCCCTGTGCCACGCCCGTGTATCAGTCTCTGCCCGGCCCTAATGGCCGCAGGTTCCAATCTGTGTGCCAATTTTCAAGACTTTTTAAGCACGTTAAGGGCCCCAAAAGCCCCCGAGACGTTGGAAAAAAAAAAAAATAATAATAATAATAATAATAATAAAATAATCCTAAGGAAAACAATAGGCCTCTCGCCCTTTGGGCTTGAGCCCTAATTAAAGCTGCAAGCAGCGATGAACGGGCCCTCGCACCCGGGCTCACCGCCATTGTGTGGCTTTAGTAAAAAGGTGAACGTTGAGAAATATGCATTTAATGTCCTAAATATAAGTGGAATATATCAAAGTATATCCCATATATGTGCCAATCTTACCGTTGCTAGCAGGTAGCGCTATCATTATAATGGAATATTGGCCTTCAGATGTTTTCAGGCCAGGACTCTTATCAAACATGTGAAGTTTGGGGAAGATTAAACATTTTATGCTTGAGTTACAACAACTTCTCTTGCTGTGGCAAGACATCAAATTTTGTCATGGCGCCATGGAAATGCCCTTTAACAAAAACTCAAGATCTCCAAAAGTTAACATTGCACAGGCCTTTAGATTAGACTGACCACAAAATATATGTTAATCTCAAAAAAATTATAGGAGTAGTTTGTCGCAGAGTAAAACATGTCACTTCCTGTTGCCAATAGGTGGCGCTATGACTATAACTGAATGTGGGCATGGAGATCTGTTAAGGGCAGAAGTTTTATCTAACATGTGAAGTTTGGGGCAGATTGGACATTGTATGTCTGAGTTACAGCAACTTCCTTTTTCATGGCGAAACATCGAAATTTGTCAGGCCGCCATGGACACGCCCTTTAACGAAATCTAAAGATCTTCGCAATTTAACATCGCAAAGGGCTTAAGATTACACTGACCAGGTTTGGTGTTGATCTGAATAAATCTCTAGGAGGAGTTCGTTAAAGTACAACCCCTGAAAATGGCAAAAACAATGCCAATTTTGCAGAGAAAATTCTAAATGTCCGACTTCCTGTTGGGATTCGGATTTCGTACCAAGAGACTTTTTTGTAGGTATTGGTGTGTTACATGTGTATACCGATTTTTGTACATGTACGTGAAACATAGCTCGAGGCGCACTCCGTTGAAAGTGTATAGGTGGCGCTATCAAGCCATTTTGCCACACCTGATGGAATTTTGGCCTTCAGATCTGTTCAGGCCAGGACTCTTATCACACAAGTGCAGTTTGGGGAAGATCGGACATTTTATGCCTGAGTTATAACATCTTTTATTCCCATGGCGAGACATCGAACTTCGTGACGGAGCCATGGACACGCCTTTTAACGAAAACTCAAGATCTTCACAACTTAACATCGCACAGGCCTTTAGATTAGACTGACCACAAAAAATACATTGATGTCATAAAATTTCTAGGAGTAGTTCATCGCAGCATAAAATATGTCACTTCCTGTTGCCAATAGGTGGCACTATGACTATAACTGAATATGGGCATGTCAATCTGTTCAGGTCAGGAGTCTCATCAAACGTGAAGTTTGGGGCAGATTGGTCATTGTATGTCTGAGTTATAGCAACTTCCTGTTTCATGGCGAATCATCAAAATTCGCCAGGCCGCCACGGACACGCCCATTAACGAAAACTCAAAAGCTTCGCAATTTAACATCGCAAAGGCCTTCAGATTAGGCATACCAAATTTGGTGTTGATTTGAAGAAATCTCTAGGAGGAGTTCGTTAAAATACAACGCATGGAAATGGCAAAAATGACACAAAATTTGCTCATAATATTAAAAATAACCGACTTCCTGTTGGGTTTAGAATTTTGCTCCAAGAGTCTTTTTTGTAGGTATTGATGTGTTACATGTGTGTACCGATTTTCATACATGTACGTGAAATGTAACTCGAGGCGCACACCGCTGAACATGCATAGGTGGCGCTGTCGAGCCATTTTACCACGCCCACTTCTGAAACCCATATCAGATGTAAATTTTCGCTAGTTCGGAGGCGTGTGCAAAATTTGGTGACTTTTTGAGCATGTTTAGGCCCTCAAAAATGCGATTCATTTTGGAGAAGCGGAATAATAATAATAAATATAGCTGCAAGCAGCGATGGCGGGCTCAAGCCACCAATGCCATCGCCACCCCGGTGGCATCAGGTAAACTGTGCCCAGCGGGCACATGCATTCACAATATCCCTCTGGCAGTGAGGTTTTAAAGGATATGCCAGATAAAGGGTTAATCCGAATCATCTAGACTTTAAAATCACATTCACAGAACAATATATATTTAACTTTAGTAACACTTTACAATAAGATTTCATTTCTAAACATTATGTTAATATGAACAATATTTATATAACATTCATTCATGTCAGTTCATTTTCCAAAATTAAACATTAAAACATTGTTTTATTGTGATTTTTTTTACAAGCACATTTGACCAATTCCAAACCATATCAATCTTAATAACTACCATTATTTTTCATTTAATCATTTATGAGTGCTATACAATAGTCAAGGAAAGCTGGAAGAGAAAAACTCCTTATATTCATGTGTGCAGAATTATTAGGCTGAGAATTATTAGTTTTCTTTTACAGATGAAATGCGCTAAAAAAGAGTTTTAACTCAAACTGTAAAGTCGAAAATTATGAAATACCCATGATAAATATCAAACACAAATGCAATACAGAAATGGATAAGTTAAGACTTGACCATTGTACAAAAAATGCTGACTGGGTCATGAGGTCAGAAAAGAAGAAGAAAAAAACAGGTCAAGAAGAACTGACAAAAAGAATTGCAAAATAATAAGGAATTATTGTGAAGATTAATTTTTAGTCAATTCTGCAAGACAGACTTTCAGGAAAGGAGGTGGAATAAAAATGAGCTCCTAAATCTTAATCCCGGATTCTGGAAGATATATTCCTCAAACCATCGGACAAGAGTAGGTGGTGCTGGTCCTTCACGAGTCACTCTAATCTGTTCATAAAGCCTATATATAAAGTCTTAATATATAGTATTTCACAATACTTCATGGTATTCTAATTCAATCATTTTTTGGAATCTTAGATCTCTCAGAACCTGACACATTGTAATTCTGAGACTCCAGGAAAGTGTCAGTTCTGTAAAATGTTGGCGCTGGAGACTAAATGCTCCCTGATAGTTTCACACCTAATTCATTTAACACACACACACACACACACACACACACACACACACACACACATTACCCACAGTGACAGAGGGACAGAGTGACATCAGATGTATGATAGTTTTTTAATTTTCTATCATCCATATAGTGTTGTATAGTCATGAAACTATGCATATTTCCTCAGAATGCCTTGTCTTCTATGTGTACATTTCTTTGAAGTGTTTATAAGCAGCACTTTAAAAAAATAAAATACATTTACTGGTTACTTTTTTACTGTTATTTAAAAAAAAATCACCATGACAAAACCAGTCAAGCTATTCAAAATTCATTTGCACCTCTTCTGTAAGATAAATTCTTTAAACAGTGGTAAAAGAGGATGTGGTGCTGATCCTTCAAGAGTCTCTGAAAACGTATCTGTCCATAAAGCCTATAAAGAATTATTCTTAATATACAGTTCACAATACTTCAGCTTTTTTTTCTAATTAAGTGAGGGTCATTTTATCAGTAAAATACATAAAATTCATATTATTTTTCTTTGAAAGATTTCTATAAATGATTTAAATCATACTTTTCTACAATACTTATTTAAAAGTAATCTTATAGCTCCATCTGGTGGCCATTATTGGTACTAAGAATTGCCAGCTTGATTTATAAGTTATGATAGTTTTAATTTTATGCTGGCTCTTGAAAATGATAAAGCTATGAAACTTACTGTGCTTCCTTCAAATGATGACTTCTACGTATATAAAAAATTATGAATAGTTGGAATTAAACATTTTAAAGATATAGTAAAATAACTATTGTATTTTTTTATGTTACTTTAATGAATCGCTATGGCCACACCATTTAAGGTATCCTAAACCCATTCGAAATTTAAAATCTTCAGTATATGGCTTCATGTTAAAACAGTTTGGTGTGAACTACTTGTGTCTTCTTGGAGGAGAATTAATTCATTTACAGGCTGAGTTTATCATAAATCCACAATAACATTTCTGAGTTCTGTATCAATCTGTGTTGTTGTTTGTTTATTTTTATTTTATTTATTTTTCATAGGAAGATAACTGACCCTTTACTGTCCTTTTTAATAAATGTGCTTATAAACCATGAACAAGCTATTTATAGCTGTATTTATAAACTGCTTACTACTGACTATTAATATTGGGACAAGGCTTTATAAAGCATGAACTGACTATTTACTAATGAGTGCAGTTATTATAAAGTGTTATCAATGCATTTGCTAATGTTAACAAATTAGACATTATTTTACAGTGTTATCAAATCCCTTAAATGATTTTTAAATGTTTTGTAATGATTTTATTGACCTACAAGCATTTGTGAAAGTTCTGCTTGCATTACAGCTTAGTCTTGATCTGTGAGCTGAACAGATTTACTGTTACATCCATGAGATTATGTAAATTCAAATAAATATCATGTCACAGGATGTCAGAGGTCAGTATCAAATTAGTTTGAAATTATTATTTGCAGCACAAATAAGGTTTTTTAGGATTTTTAAAAATCCCTAAAACTGTCAAAAAAGGATAAGGCCTAAGATTTCTATGTGAGTGGCTAAATTTATTTGTTTTTATAACTATAATGCATAAACTATAAAATTATACAAAATGTATAAAAAAGTACAACAGTTATTCTTTTCCAATGTTTTTTATTTATTTAAACTTTTTTTTTTTTTTTTTTTTTGGATTTACATTTAAAAAAATTAGCCTACTGCATTCATTCTAAACAGCTTGAATAAAACCTGTTAATATTTATTATAGACCACTGTAACTGTGTATAATCTAACAGACAAGTTTATTATGAAAATAAAAGTGTACACCAGATAAATTGGACGATAAAGAAATTGCTAACAATAGTATAATAGAGCATGTTTTAGGTTTTTAGGCGTTTAGATGCAAAAATGGACAAATCAAATGTAAAATAAAATGTAATTGATTTAATTAAATATAGATTAAGAGTTATTAGAGCAAAATAATAAATAAATACGTACACATATTAAAAAAGCAGCCAAGATGAATGAGTTTAATTTTTTATATAGATTAAAATTGAAGACAGAAGCAGCTGCCCAGACAGCACACATACGTTGTGCCGATGTCGAGCCGACCTATAAAATTCCATCGGGACGATATCGCTCAGGGAGCGTTTGCTAATAGGCAAGATGTCTCGGCGACGTCAGCCTCTGATCGGAAATGCTCTCCGGCCGATGCGGAGACGATACATCCCGGCCGCTCTGCGTGGACGCGGTTCACCGGCGTTTTGCTCATCGTTACGGACCACCCGCGGCTACCGCCGCTGGTTTATAATAAAACAATACACACCACTCTCAAGAACAGACGCAACTTTATTAATATTTCATTTATTTCATATTACATGTACAAATACAATAACATTTACCAGATGCTTTGATCAAAAGTGGATAATTCTGGATTATTTGTAGTCTTTTGAACATTAACCATGATTTTACTACAGCTTTTGCAGTAAAACCATAGAAAAAACAAAATCAACCATAGTTTTACTACAATCACCATGATTTTACTACAGCTTTTGCAGTAAACCCATAGTAAAAACAAAAATAACCATTACTACAGTACTTGCATGGTTAAATGTTGTATGAGTATAGCACCTTTTAATAATACTTATTTCAAAGTAGGTTTACAGGAAATGCATGTTTCAAGGTTACAGTTTAAAAAGCCAGAGATGACTGAGACTCACTGGGAAGACCATCTAGTTCATAATAAAAAGTCATGTGTTCAGTGCTGTCAGCATCGCATGCGAACTTTATGCAAAGAACTTTTTAAAAAGAGTTACATAAACACAAAATAAAACCAGGCAAACAATACTAATTAAGCAATTACAATTTTTTAAATTGCAAGATAAAAGTTCAAAAATATTTTCTGATAAAATCTTACTAAACAAGTCTCTAGTTTTGTATTCAGTTAACATTAACATTATCTTTCAACGTTTTTAAAGTGATGCTTACAAATAAAAGGGGACATGTAGGTCCACATAACTCAGAGAGTAAATATTGTTCATTTACAGATATAAGAGACGTTACAATAAAGCAGTTTGAAAATAATCAAATTTACCCTTATAGGCAAAATAAGGATAATATTTGTTTTGTGTGTTCATGTACAGTTGTTGTCTGTAGTCTTTGTGAGCGTTGGTGTCATCTGAAGTCTTCACAAGTGAGTTTGGATTCAGTTTGGAGCTGCTGTAATCTCTAGAAACCTTGGGATGGCGATCCTGAGATAGAAACAGGAAATAAAAAGGAGAAAGTTTAGAATAGCTGCTGCTGTTCATATTATTTCAGACAAAATATTATGTATTTAATCACGTATAACTGGAGTGCATGGTTATTAGATGTGTTGTGTGAATACTAAACTATGTATTTTAATTTAATTTAAACAACAACAAAAAAAAGTGTGTCCGAGCCCCAAATATTATTTGGAAGGCTATTTTCAAAGTAAAATACCAATAGGTTTTGCTTCCTTTAGTGGACTTTGATAAATTCTTGGTATTAGAATTTAGTGACCTCACTACAGGCCATGCACCATAGATGCTGCTGCCTCAATTTGAGCTTATTTTGCTATATATATCTGATTTAATCACAAATAGGTTTAATAAACGCACATCCACTTCCAATTCACCAATCAATAAACAAAAGTCGACACACTGCCACTAATGCTCTCAAAAATCAGTTTATTGATGAAGTGTTTCACGTGATCCCTGTAAATGTAATATTTGTGGAACAGGCATCTCTTTAGAATGGAATATACATTTCAGTAGGTGGAACATTATATTTGTAATTTATACTACCGTTAAAAGTTTGGGGTCAGTACGATTTTCTTTTTACGTCTTTGAGAAAAGTCTCTTCTGCTCAACAAGGCTGCCTTTATTTGATCAAAAGCAAGTAAAAAAAACTGTAATATTGTGAAATATTACAATTTAACAACAGTTTTCTACGTGAATATATTGTGAAATGTAATTTATTTCAGTGATCTAAGCTAATTTTTATTACTCCAGTCTTCAGTGTCACATGATCCTTCAGAAATCATTCTGATTTGCTGCTCAATAAACATTTTCAATTATTATCACTGTCTTATCAATTATCAAAAGTTAAAACAGACATTTCTGTTTCAAACACTGTACTGTTTTAAAACTTTATTCATCAAAGAATCCTGAAAAAGTGAAGGAACACAACTGTTTTCAACACTGATAATAGTGAGAAATGTTTCTTCAGAAGCAAATCAGAATATAAGAATGATTTCTGAAGATCATGTGACACTGAAGACTGGAGTAATGATGCTGAAAATACAGCTTTACCATCACAGGAATAAATGACTTCTCTAAATATATTCAAATAGAAAACTATTATTTTAAATTGTAGTGAACTGTTTTCATTACATAAATTAAACTGTGGTTGCCATAAAAGACTTTCAAAAACACAAAAAACCATACCTTCCCAAACTTATGAAACAGTTGTGCATGTTCAAGATTGTACTTACTGGTCCTGCAGTTTCTAGCATCTTGGAGATGTTGTCTGACAGCAGCGGTGGGCCGACAGGGTGAGCAGGGCTCTGCTGGCCCTATAAAAAACAAAATTGTGTGAAAAAAGCTTTTAAAGACTATTTTGTTATCATTTACATTTGTGTAATGTTCACAAATTGCTTGTGATTAGTTTAGTTGAGGTTGACCTGGAATATCCTACATTAAAAAAGTCTATGGCCAGCACTACAGATTGTGCTACCCTTTTGATGAAAGAAGTCACATCTGATTTGTTACAAGCATTAATGACAGAATCATCAGCCAATCAAAATTTTGACATTCAATGACAGCACACCCTCTGGGTCTAGAGACGTGCCCAGTGCTACCCCCAGCGTTAGACTGCCCTTTTAGTCAGGGATTTCCAAAGGACGAAAGTGAAATTAAATGAAAAGAAAATACAGCCTACAGACCTGGTTGCCAATGTACTAAAATGCTTTTTTAAGGTGCTCTTTTGCATACAAAAAGAGAATAACTGAGAAATGAAGACCTACAACTGAGAAAGGAAGACCTACACCTAAACTGAAGGCCAGCAACATTTTTATGCACCATTTCAAAGATTGCAACTACGAGTGCTATGAGTGGCTAACAGCTAACACCAAGCACAAGTTATTTTGTTTGCCGTGATTACTTTTTAATCTGAGTCAAGGGACATGAAATGAGTTCTTTATTATTTGATGAGTATTGTATCATGCACATTGTTATAACAGAGGTCGACCGATTCATTGGTTTTGCTGGTTAATCGGCACCGATAGTTGATTTGTAGAACTATCGGTTATCTGCAAAATCCATGGAGATATTTTTCCGTGTTGCGTTTGTTTTGCCATGTGACACTGTGCCCTGCACAGAGTGGGAAACTTCAAACGCGAGTTTAAATGCAGCCGTTCACATAGTTTTCTATTAAATAACATTATATTAATCTCAAATCATTGTAAATTTACATAATGACTTCACCCTAGGCTATAAATTATGTATTGTGCATTTTACAGCAAAACGTTGGTCTTTCTGTGGCTCTAATACAGTCTGTATGCTTCATATAGAAAGCTGTAATACAGATTGCGCGTTTTCTTTCCGTTTGCTCTTTTTTTTTTAACACTGAACTTTAAACACATATGCCACATAGTTCATTCCTGAAGCAAACTTATGTCCGTTTGGTGATTAAATAAACAGTTTTAGACCGCTGCTTGAATTGAATGTGACGCATCCGGTGTGTGTGATAACTGTGACTTCTCAAAGACGCTGCACATGATTAGATAATCATGCACTGTTCTAAAATAGCAGCAAATAAAATGTGACGCGTCCGGTGTGTAGGGTTGGGTATCGTTTGAATTTTATCGATTCCAATTCCGATTCTGCTTATTGATTCCTAGTTTCGATTCCAATAAGATAAAAAATCCAATATAAAAAAATTAAGTCAAACATTTAGATGTCAAACATGTTTCTGTCTTTTTCCAAAGCATTCTGTTACAGCTGAATAACATGAGCAAAAATCAGCAGCTTACAAAACACTGCAAGAAGAATTTTGCCTGTGCTTAAAAAAAAAAAAATACCATAGCAAAAACAATTAATTAATAAAAATATTAAGGTGTTAAAGACAAGTAACCAGTCAGTAGTAAGATATGAATGTCACACACCTGGACTCATTTAGCTTGTTTTTGCCCGTGACCCAGTTTCTGTCTTCCGTGTTTAGTTGATTAGTTCCCAGGTGTCTATTATCTTCCTCATGTGTTCCATGTCCCTGTTAATTTAATGATTCCATCCACCTGTGTTTCCCCAATTATCCTTTGTACTTAAGCCTTGTCCTTTCAGTTCTGTTTGGTCGGGTCTTCATTTGCACTTGCTACTTACGTGTGTCTACCTCTGTGCTCCATGTTGGATATCCCCTGTGTTGGATATATTAAAAGCCTTATTCCATTTATCCTCGACTCCGTATTCCTTCAGGCAGCGTAAAACCGTGACAGAAGACCCGACCTCAAAAGAGAAAATAGAAAACTGTGTGTTCTTCCCTCCGTTTTGCTTTTGTTTTTTCACAGTCTTTTCTTTTCTTAGTGTCTATGGATCCCCTCTATCGTCCCGAATTCCTCATCCTCCTGCTGAAGCAGGAAGGACGTTCTCTCGAGGACCATACCAGACAGTTTTTCCTATTAGCTAATGCCACCAGCTACCCGGATGGCGCGCTCTGCACCTTCTACAACACCAGCCTGAACTCCAAATGCAGAGCGTTGTCGTCCGAAGATGGTCCTCGAGAGGATTTCGCCGCATACGTGGAGTGGACTCTGGCGAGAAATGGCTCATCTTTCACCGTCAGCCCCATAGAGGATCTCGCCAGTCCCACTCCCTACCCAGAGACCAGCCAGCCACCAACTCGCTACACGGAGCCAGAGCCCACCGCAGCCGCAGAGCCTGAGCCAACCACTGACAGGGAACAGGATCTCGAGAGCGCGACTGACCAGGTGTGTGAGCCGGCAACACCGTGCATCGTGGGAGTCCTCATGGAGATCGAGGGCGTGGAGGAAAGCCCTGCCCACACTCCTGCGACTGAGGGTGAGCTGTATACAGTCTCTGAAAGTTATATGGAGCAAGTTCTGGATCTGATGGACTGGTCTATGGAGGTAATCCCTAATTTTCCTGTTTCCCCGCTGGTTCCGTCCAGCCCTGATTCCCCTGTATACCCTCTCAGTCTCCCACTCCTACGTCCTCCAGTCATTTCCTCTGCTCCATTTCCGCTGGTTCCATCCAGCCATGAATTTTCTGTTTCTCCACTGGTTCCGCCCAGCCCTGAGTTTTCTGTTTCTCCGCTGGTTACGCCCAGCCCTGAGTTTTCTGTTTCTCCGCTGGTTACGCCCAGCCCTGAGTTTTCTGTTTCTCCGCTGGTTACGCCCAGCCCTGAGTTTTCTGTTTCTCCGCTGGTTACGCCCAGCCCTGAGTTTTCTGTTTCTCCGCTGGTTACGCCCAGCCCTGAGTTTTCTGTTTCTCCGCTGGTTCCGCCCAGCCCTGAGTTTTCTGTTTCTCCGCTGGTTCCGCCCAGCCCTGAGTTTCCTGTATCTCCGCTGGCTCCGCCCAGCTCTGAATCTTCTGTTTCTCCGCTGGTTCCGCCCAGCCCTGAGTTTTCTGTGTCTCCGCTGGTTACGCCCAGCCCTGAGTTTTCTGTTTCTCCGCTGGTTCCGCCCAGCCCTGAGTTTCCTGTATCTCCGCTGGCTCCGCCCAGCTCTGAATCTTCTGTTTCTCCGCTGGTTCCGCCCAGCCCTGAGTTTTCTGTTTCTCCGCTGGTTCCGCCCAGCTCTGAGTCTTCTGTGTCTCCGCTGGTTCCGCCCAGCTCTGAGTCTTCTGTGTCTCCGCTGGTTCCGCCCAGCTCTGAATCTTCTGTGTCTCCACTGGTTCCACCCAGCTCTGAATCTTCTGTGTCTCCGCTGGTTCCGCCCAGCTCTGAATCTTCTGTTTCACCACTGGTTCCGCCCAGCCCTGAATCTTCTGTGTCTCCTGTATTCCCTCCCAACCTCCCTCTCCCGCCGCCTCCCAAACCTGCTGGTCCCTCTACTCTTTCGCTGGTTCCGTCCAGTCCTGATCCTCCTGTCCTTCCCCCCATCCTTCTCCTCTCTCCTCCTCCTAGACCAGCCAGTTCCTCGCCATCCCTGCTGGTGCCAGTCAGTCCCGCAGCTCACCCTCAGTCCGCGCCATCGGGGCGCGGTGGTTCGCCGCTGGACTGCCAGTCGCCAGCTCCGCCTTGGCGTGTTAAGGCCCTGTCTCCGCCTCCAGCCTCCAAGCCCTGGACTCCTCCTCGGTCCTTCGACCCAGCGGCTCCGCCTTGGCTCTTAGCTCCCTCGTCTCCACCGTGGCCTGTCATCCCACCTGCTCCACCGGGCTCCCTCGTCCCTCCGGCTCCACCTTGGTCAGTCGTCGACCATCCGCCGCCTCGGGACTCCTCTCCTCTGGTTCCACCTCGTCACTCCATCCCTCCGGCTCTGTCAGGCTCCTCCTTCCCTCCGGTTCCACCTCCATCCTCGGTCGCTCCGGCTCCACAGCAGTCTGCCAGGACCCCGCCTCCGCCTTGGTCGCCTGAGCCTTCTGCTCCACCTAGGCCCTCCGGAACCTCGTCGTCACCCTGGCTCTGCGGCTGTGCTGCTCCATCTTGGGCTCCTCACCCACCGGTGCAGTCTCCGCCTGTCGGCCCCCTGGTGTCGTCGACCCTTCCTTCACCATGGCTCCTCCCGCCGTCGACTCCACCTTGGATCTCCGTCCTGGCTGGTCTCTGGTGGACCATCTGGCTCCTCCTGCTCCTGTCTCCTCCCTGGCTCCTTCCTCCGTCGTCTCCTCCCTGGCTCCTCCTTCTGTGGTCCCTGTCTGCTGGCCCCCTCCTGGGAGTCCGTCCTCCACCGGAACCTCCTCCCAAGTTCCCACCCATGCCTCCCTCTGTTGTTTCTACGGTGCGAGGACGCACCTACCGGGAGGGGGGAGTACTGTCACACACCTGGACTCATTTAGCTTGTTTTTGCCCGTGACCCAGTTTCTGTCTTCCGTGTTTAGTTGATTAGTTCCCAGGTGTCTATTATCTTCCTCATGTGTTCCATGTCCCTGTTAATTTAATGATTCCATCCACCTGTGTTTCCCCAATTATCCTTTGTACTTAAGCCTTGTCCTTTCAGTTCTGTTTGGTCGGGTCTTCATTTGCACTTGCTACTTACGTGTGTCTACCTCTGTGCTCCATGTTGGATATCCCCTGTGTTGGATATATTAAAAGCCTTATTCCGTTTATCCTCGACTCCGTATTCCTTCAGGCAGCGTAAAACCGTGACAATGAACAAACAAATCAATTAGCAATATTCTAAATACAACTAAACAAAAGTTCAGGTACAGAAACTGTAATTAAAAGTTTAAAAACACTGGATAGTTTTCTTTTTATAAATAAAATAAAGATTAATCAATTAAAGTTATTAAATATATTCAGTCGAGATCAGTGAATGATTTTCTTTTGTTCTTTGATTAACATTAATGACAGACAGCGCGTTTATTAGGCTGTTGTCTCTTTAAACAAAAATACTGTATGTGTGTGTGTTCTTTCTCATCTGTTTACATTCATGTAAGACAAAAACGTTTGTGTTTATGATGATATACTGATGTAGTTTTCTGTATATTGGTCGACAAATATGAAAGAAGTCAGTTTCGGCTCGGAACAACCTTTTCTACAGTTGAAATACATGGAATGGTTTGAGAACACTGCTCTCATTCAGTATCCATTTTGTTCAGTATTCATTTTAAAAACTATTGGTTTATAAATCGGTATCGGCCAGTGTGGTCCAAACTAGCTATCAGTATTGGAAAAATCCACTATCAGTTGATATCTAGTTGATAATACTGTGGTGGTGTGTGGATGTCCAGAAAAAAAAAAAAGACCAAATCAATACCGGTGGCTACTGGTGATACTGTGACGGTTGGGTCTTGGGAAAAACACAAGGTGAGGGCAGGAACCAATTGCAAGTACGGATTTATTAACAGAAGGGAAAAATACAAAATAAACAGTCGTGAGAGACAAAACCAAACAAAAGAGGGAACCGGATGAAACGGATAGGAAACTCGGAGGAACAAGAAGGTAAGGGAAAACTCGGGAGACGAGCACAACTCACACATAGGGTAAGGACTCCATACAGATGACAGAGAAAGACAGCTATACATAGGGAGACTAATGACTAAGGATAGTAACACCTGTGCGATTCTAATTGGAGTGCAATTACTGTGAAGACACAACCAGACTAGAGGAATTAAAGTGCCTATGGTGAAGTGCCTAAGGAGAAGTGAGCTCACTAGGGAACACCCAGGAAAACAGAGACTGAGAGCGTGACAGATACATTGAGGTCTAATGAAGCGAAATGATCGGTATTTAAGAGAAAATGAACACTACTTACAACAGTATTACCTTTAATCCATAGCCTGGGCAACCAGCTGTCAGCACGTTCACAACTGTCTATAGAACGTGACTTCTCTGTCGCATGACAACAGATGCACGGGCGAGATACTGGAGCTGATGACGCTGTGTCCGGCGCAGCATCGTGATGTCTATCAGCCATCGGCGATGGACGATGGCATCGTCAATCAGGCCAACCCTAACCAGGATGACATAATTAAACAATTGTACACAACTGTTGTACACAGTTTATATAATTTATTAGCTAAACAAATGCACAGTTTCCACCAAGAAAATAATAGTTAAAGCAAGAGTACAGCACCAACTACTGTTACCCGGATGAGCCTGTGTTATTACATTTTACAGGTTGTTATCCAGGGATAACATGCATCGGAATGTCGCAACTGACCAATCAGAATCAAGTACCCACAGAGCCATGTAATAAAAGTAATTAGCTAATGGTAAACTAATCATTACAAAACATGACTATGTGTTCATAGATGATTAATAAGTGATGTTAATATTTTTATCTATGTTCTGTAGATTAAGTTATAAATAACTTACAAAGCTTTCTGCACCCACAATCTAAAGTGTAAACTACTCAGTTGTAAATGTAAACTTTCCGGTTACAGGTTGGTTGATTTTGTGTGTGTGTGTGTGTTGGTGTGTGTGTGTGTATATATATATATATATATATATATATATATATATATATACACACACATACGCACACACAACTGAAAACCACAAAGTTTGTAAAACATTTACAACTGATGAGTATTTTACACCTTAGATTGGGGGGTGCAGAAAGCTTTGTAAATGATTTATACTGTTTATTGAGATAATAGTACAATGTTGACATTTCAATGATTTATAAGTGATTCATAATATATTAACTAGTAACTATTAAAAATTAAGGTTCTGTTTGATTTTTTTTTGTGATTTTATTTTTTTTAAGATTGCTTATGAAAGATGTGTAAATCATATCATATTACTTAATCATTAGTGAATGTATATTCATGTCACTTGTAAATTATTTATAACTTAATCTACAGAACATAGATAAAAATATTAACATAATTTATTTCTATGAACACAGTCGTGTTTTGTAAATAATTAGTTAATCATAATCTAATTACTTGTAAATGACTTTTAAAATGAATTTACAAAAAGTACACAAATTATTAGTATATCACTTATTAGGCGCTTATGAATGTTTTGTAAATGATTAGTTCATCATTAACTACTCGCTTAAAAGTGACTTACAATTGAACTTTATTATAAATTGTTACCAAAAAGTCACCCACACCTTGGAAGACCTGAGGGAAAGTAAATTAACAGCAAATTTTCATTTTGGGGTGAACTATCCTTTTAACCCACACTAATCTAGCCTACTGCTGAAGTTGTTGATCAGCCCCGTCATTGTTGTTGAGAGCCTGTGTGGGGCATAATATGTGCATTAAGGGGCGGTCACACTGCACTTTTCATTCCACTGACTTCCATTCATACGCATGCGAATGCGTCAGACCGGAAACCCAGGCTCATGCGAAAGTTTTCGCATTTCGCTGCATTCGAAAGTTCAAGTTTGGTGAACTTTGACCTGCGAATTCGCATCACGTGAAGTCGTGGGACCAGTAGATGAATGATACGTCACTGCGTGACCTCTCTGTACAGAAATTAAAAAATGAAGTGCTAATTTTAGCCGTAGCGCAGCATCCTATTTTATATAATACATATTTAAAAGATAATTAAAAAAGAAGCTGCATGGTTCGCAGTGTCAATGGAAACAGGAACAGATGGCACATTTGAATGAGGACACGTTCTATATTTTTTTTATTGTTTAGTGTGTATATTTATAGAGAGAGAGAGAGACAGAGTGCAATATAATAAGACGCTTTCGACGCCATCACCAAAGACACAGTAAAAGCACAGATTAACCCATGTTGTGATGATGGGAAACCATTATATCTTGCTCCCGCCCATATTCGCAGCGGCGTCCGAAATAATTTTGCACGTTCAAAGGCTAGTGTGACCGCACCTTTACACATACGGCTGAGTTAGCTGTAACAGAGATGTGTAAGATGTGTACAGGTATCTAACAGTTGTTTACTGAAGGCCCTGACTGAAACCCCACGGTACTCACTGTCTGACAGCAGGTTCACTCAGACTCTGCTCATCATCACTGAAAAATCCAGGAACAAAACAAGCAATCTGACACCGAGTCAACAATATTTACTCTGCAGTTCCAGGTTCATTAAAAGGAAACAAGCAAGAGTAGAGGTGAAATGGAGATAAAAGACAGAATAATATGTAACAATTATAATAACATGTAATATACATATTCTACTACTAAAAATATAATCTTAAAATAACACAATCTATATTTTTAGTTTTAGGTTGAGTGTGACTTACGTTATGATGTCAGGGACTTCTTAAAATTGGTGAAATGTATTCTGAAAAAGGCATATTCATGTTTTTCATGAGCTTCTTCAGATCACCTGTATTTCTAAGTCAGAATCTCCCTTCAGAAATGTTGAAATCTTGGAGCTTCACTTCTGTTCTGTAGAGTTTCTTTCTGTCCTCCTGAAATCACAGAACAATTTGTATTAATATCTGTTTATCATGAAATATCAAAACTAATGTGAACTTGATTTCAGCCGATTACACTCTCACTGTAAGTGACGTCATCGATTCAGTAAATCAGCCTTTTCCAATAACATACTGACAAATCACCAGCAAAACATTCAAAGTGCCATCAAAATATCTCATACACACACGAAGATTTGATTAAAAGCCCAGAGTTTCATCAACAAGAGCTCAATCTATAGAGTTAGCCTACCTGAAAACTGCTAAGATGCTAACGGACTTTTTCGAAGAAACTAAACCGTTTCTATAAAATAAATTTATTTGAAACATGTCAATAACAAGCAAGAAACGTGTCAGGAACATTTTTATGTAATATTTGTGTGATTTTAGCGACTAAACTTACCCAAAACAGTGTAAACTGCAGCGAGAGACGGAGATTACTGCTTGCCAGTAACGGTTTTTGTGTTGACGCCCCGTTTCCATGGCAACTCTGCTCCCCGCTCGCGCAGGACTCAACGCGCACACAGCATTTACACAAACAAACATCTAGAGTTAAAACATTACATTTATAATGTACAGTCTCATTCAATAATAAATTTAAAAATCATTTTGTTGCCCAGAGTTTCATCAACAAGAGCTCAATCTATAGAGTTAGCCTACCTGAAAACTGCTAAAATGCTAACGGACTTTTCCGAAGACACTAAACCGTTTCTATAAAATAAATTTAATTGAAACATGTCAATAACAAGCAAGAAACGTGTCAGGAACATTTGTATATAATATTAGTGTGATTTTAGCGACTAAACTTACCTAAAACAGTGTAAACCGCAGCGAGAGAGGAGATTACTGCTTGCCAGTAACGGTTTTTGTGTTGATGCCCCGTTTCCATGGCAACTCTGCTCCCCGCTGGCGCAAGACTCAACGCACACACAGCATTTACACAAACATCTAGAGTTAAAGCATTACATTTATAATGTACAGTCTCATTCAATAATAAATTTAAAAATAATTTTGTAGTTCAGAAGCAACAGCAACAATAGCTCACCATATTATTTCACCGGATTATTTCTGAAAGCCTGTAAAAGAGTGAAAAACACAGTGAAAAAGCAGTCAGGACTTCTCTTTAATAACCCGCTTTTACATTTTCCCTCCGATAAACTTCTGAAAACGCATTAAGGCGTAACATTAATGTTAAAAAAAATCGCTACCGTGACCGTTGGCTCAAAAAGTTAACGGTAACATTATTTGAAAATGAGCCAGACTCTTCAGCTGCCCATAGACTGTATAAAACACACCGTGTAGCTTACTAGTATTTTTCAGTGTCACAGAATTAACAAAGTAGTATTTTTTGTCTAATTGAGCTGAAGTGAAATCGTAACGTTACCTCAGAGCCACAGATGTCGCTGGGATTATCCTCTTCTCTCTCTCTGGGTGGCTAAAAGAGACGAATACTGGGCACGCGCACACAGAGTCAGAGAAGCGCGGCATCGGCCCGCGGTCGTGAACCAACTCAGGGCCGACGATTGATGAGCTGGAGAACAGAGCACTGACCAAATTATATCGGCCTCCGCCAGGCCGATGTTTTATAGATGTTTTAGGTATAGAGGCCGACGTTTCGATATTGGGCCGACGTCGGCCAGACGTACATGTGCTGTCTGGGTGGTATATGCGGTCACTTAATATTCAAATCCAGTAGATCCACTTCAGATTTATTTCTCAACAGTTTATGTCTACGTGGCTGTTTTCGTTTATATTCGCCAAGCTATTATGTATTTTGAAATAATCTTGTCCTTGATGTGTTCGTTCTTACGACGAAAGGCAGAATCCTGCAGCTCGAGAGTTATTCTGCCAGTCGCGTTTTCAAATAGTCTTGCACACTTAAACGGGTCACAAACACCTGCATTTAGCTCTTGTGTTATAATGGGTGTATTGTGTGCATTTATGGCAATATTTTATTTTAAAAAGCTCTTAAACAAGAATAAATTCGTTTGTTTTGAACTTGTGACACTGTACGCGCTGATCGGAGGCAGTGATTTCAGATAGGCAGCCGCGAATATTTCATTTTCACACAAACAGTTCAAAAACATCTTAATTTAGCTCTTTGTGTGTTCTAATTGGTGAATTGTGTGATATCGCTTTAATATTTTATTTGTTAAAGCTATAAAACAAAAATAAACTCGTTTTTCTGAGCTCATCATTCCACACGCTCCTGCTCAGAGCGGTGATTCATCTCTCGTGTTTCTCACGTATCACTGACCACACATCAATTATTAATGAGCCCTGACCTGATAATAATCATATATGTTGGTTTAGCTTGTCAGTGTGAATTAAATCTAAGTATTTATTTGTATTTTAACCGATTTAAAAATGAAACTAAAAGAGAGTCTCCTCCCTTTCAGTCGAATTTCCCTTTAAGGAATTGAACCTGTAGGGGCGCATTTTCTCTCAGACAATGTAAGTCTCAGCACATAATACTCAAACAGAGGGACAGAGTGAGATGAGATGTCTGACAGTTTTTTAATTTTCTGTTATCCATACAGTGTTGTAAAGTCATGAAACTATCCATATTTACTCAGAATGATTTTTTTTTTGTATGAAAAAAGGTTTTGAAGTGTTTGGAATTTAAAAATGCAGGACAATTAATAATTCCATTTTTACTGTCATTTTAAAAAAATCACCAAGACAAAACTGTTCAAGCTATCCAAAATCCTTTGGCAATTTAAGTTGTTTAAAATGTTTTGGCATTTGGCATTAGGAATTAATGTGAAGATTAATTTTTAGTCAATTCTGCAAGACAAACTTTCAGGAAAGGAGGTGGAATAAAAATGAGCTCCTAAATCTTAATCCCGGATTCTGGAAGATATATTCCTCAAACCATCGGACAAGAGTAGGTGGTGCTGGTCCTTCACGAGTCACTCTAATCTGTTCATAAAGCCTATATATAAAGTCTTAATATATAGTATTTCACAATACTTCATGGTATTCTAATTAAATCATTTTTTGGAATCTTTGATCTCTCAGAACCTGACACAGAGTAATTCTGGAGACTCCAGGAAAGTGGCAGTTCTGTAAAATGTTGGCGCTGGAGACTAAATGCTCCCTGATAGTTTCACACCTAATTCACTTAACACACACACACACACACACATTACCCACAGTGACAGAGGGACAGAGTGACATCAGATGTATGATAGTTTTTTAATTTTCTATCATCCATATAGTGTTGTATAGTCATGAAACTATGCATATTTCCTCAGAATGCCTTGTCTTCTATGTGTACATTTTTTTGAAGTGTTTAGAAGCTGCACTTAAAAAAATAAAAGACATTTACTGGTTACTTTTTTTACTGTTATTTCAAAAAATCACCACGACAAAACCATTCAAGCCATTCAAAATTCATCCGCACCTGTTCTGTAAGATACATTCTTTAAACAGTGGTAAAAGAGGATGTGGGGCTGATCCTTCAAGAGTCACTCAAAACGTATCTGTCCATAAAGCCTATAAAGAATTATTCTTAATATACAGTTCACAATTCTTCAGCTTGTTATTCTAATAAAGTGAGGGTCATTTTATCAGTAAAATACATAAAATTCATATTATTTTTCTTTGAAAGATTTCTATAAATGATTTAAATCATACTTGTTTCTACAATAATTATTTAAAAGTAATCCTATAGCTCCATCTGGTGGCCATTATTGGTACTAAGAATTGCAAGCTTGATTTATATGTTATGATAGTTTTAATTTTATGCTGGCTCTTGAAAATGATAAAGCTATGAAACTTACTGTGATTCCTTCAAATGATGACTTCAACGTATATAAAAAATTATGAAGAGTTGGAATTAAAATTTTTAAAGATATAGTAAAATAACTATTGTATTTTTTTATGTTACTTTAATGAATCGCTATGGCCACACCATTTAAGGTATCCTAAACCCATTCGCAATTTAACATCTTCAGTATATGGCTTCATGTTAAAAAAGTTTGGTGTGAACTACTTGTGTCTTCTTGGAGGAGTATGATTCATTTACAGGCTGATTTTATCATGAATCCACAATAGAATTTCTGAGTTCTGTATCAATCTGTGTTGTTGTTGTTTGTTTATTTTTATTTTTTTTTATTTTTCATAGGAAGATAACTGACCCTTTACTCTCCTTTTTAATAAATGAGCTATTTATAGCTGTATTTATAAACTGCTTACTACTGACTATTAATATTGGGACAAGGCTTTATGAAGCATGAACTGACTATTTACTAATGAGTGCAGTTATTATAAAGTGTTATCAATGCATTTGCTAATGTTAACAAATTAGACATTATTTTACAGTGTTATCAAATCCCTTAAATGATTTGTAAGTGTTTTGTAATGATTTTATTGGCCTACAAGCATTTGTGAAAGTTCTGCTTGCATTACAGCTTAGTCTTGATCTGTGAGCTGAACAGATTTACTGTTACATCCATGAGATTATGTAAATTCAAATACATATCATGTCACAGGATGTCAGAGGTCAGTATCAAATTAGTTTGAAATTATTATTTGCAGCACAAATAAGGTTTTTTAGGATTTTTAAAAATCCCTAAAACTGTCAGAAAAGGATAAGGCCTAAGATTTCTATGTGAGTGGCTAAATTTGTTTGTTTTTATAACTATAATGCATAAACTATGAAACTATACAAAATGTATAAAAAAGTACAAGTTATTCTTTTCCAATGTTTTTTATTTATTTAAATTTTTTTTTTTTTTTTTTTTTTGGATTTACATTTTAAAAAATTAGCCTACAGCGATCATTCTAAACATTTTGAATAAAACCTGTCAATATTTATTATAGACCACTATAACTGTGTATAATCTAACAAACGAGTTTATTATGAAAATAAAAGCGTGTACACCAGATAACTTGGACGATAAAGAAATTGCTAACAATAGTATAATAGAGCATGTTTTATGTTTTTAGGCGTTTAGATGCAGAAATGGACAAATCAAATGTAAAATAAAATGTAATTGATTTAATTAAATATAGATTAAGTCTTGTTAGAGCAAAATAATAAATAAATACGTACACACATTAAAAAAGCAGCCAAGATGAATGAGTTTAATTTTTTATATAGATTAAAATTGAAGACAGAAGCAGCTGGTATATGCGGTCACTTAATATTAAAATCCAGTAGATCCACTTCAGATTTAATTCTCAACAGTTTATGTTCACGTGGCTGTTTTCGTTTATATTAGCCAAGCTATTATGTATTTGGAAATAATCTTGTCCGTGATGTGTTCGTTCTTACGACGAAAGGCAGAATCCTGCAGCTCCAGAGATATATGTTATTCTGCCAGTCGCGCTTTCAAATAGTCTTGCACACTTAAACGAGTCACAAACACCTGCATTTAGCTCGTGTTGTGTTATAATGGATGTATTGTGTGCATTTATGGCAATAATTTATTTTAAAAAGCTCTTAAACAAGAATAAATTCGTTTTGAACTTGTGACACTGTGCGTGCTGATCGGAGGCGGTGATTTCAGATATAGGCAGCCGCGAATATTTCATTTTCACACAAACAGTTCAAAAACATCTTAATTTAGCTCTTGGTGTGCTCTAATTGGTGAATTGTGTGATATCGCTGCAATACTTTATTTTTAATAGCTATAAAACAAGAATAAACTCGTTTTTTCTGAGCTCATCATTCCACACGCTCCTGCTCAGAGCGGTGATTCATCTCTCGTGTTTCTCACGTATCACGGACCACACATCAATTATTAATGAGCCCTGACCTGATAATAATCATATATGTTGGTTTAGCTTGTCATTGTGAATTAAATCCAAGTATTTATTTGTATTTTAACCGATTTAAAATCGAAACCAAAAGACAGTCTCCTCCCTTTTTTAGTCCGGTAACTGCACCTGTAGGGGCGCTATTTCTCTCAGACAATGGAAGTCTAAGCACACACACTCAAACAGATGGACAGAGTGATATGAGATGTCTGACAGTTTTTTAATTTTCTGTTATCCATACAGTGTTGTAAAGTCATGAAACTATGCATATTTACTCAGAATAACTTTTTTTTTTCTGCATGAAAAAAGGTTTTGAAGTGTTTGGAATTAAAAAATGCAGGAAAATTAATAATTCCATCTTTACTGTCATTTAAAAAAATCACCACGACAAAACCATCCAAGCTATCCAAAACCCATTCACAATTTAAGTTCCTCAATGTTTTTTTCAACATGTAGACAAGTTTGGTGTGTATAGTGTTACTCTCCTCTGAGCAGTATGCATTAATTCACAGCTAAATGTAAAAAACAATCCACATTCAAATCAGAATAGCCGACTTCCTGTTGGTCGTAGCTGATGACCGTGAATTAGAAAGTTGTCCGTCTTGATAAGAACAATTTTTGTACTGAGTTTGGTGTCTGTAGCTAAAACTAACCCCCTCACTTTTGACAAAAGGTGGCGCTATAGAGTGCCTATTCCACGCCCTCGTATGAACTTTTGCCAGTGTCTAGCTGTCACTAATACTGATATGTGTTCTGAGTTTGATGAAATTCTAAGCCTGTTATATGCCTCAAAATCACCTGAGAAGTATTCCAGTTTGACATGTTGCCACGGCAACAATATTTTTAGATATCAATATCCCCCCAGCAGATTTATATCGGCTGTGTTTTAACATTATTCTGATGAAGTTTGAAGCAAATCGAGTAAAAATAAGATGCTGAATTCAAAGCATTTTGAAAATGACACACTTCCTGCTGCCAGTTGGTGGCGCTATAACTTTGACTCCTAATAGTCACATATATGCGATCGACATCATACAATGAATAATCTGATGAAGTTTGATTAAAATTAGGAAATGTATGTGGATGGTATTAGACACTTCCTGTTTCTCAATTCTCGCCATAAATTCAACGCCTCGCTACGAGCAAACCGTTCGAGATATCAAAAATCCCCTGGCAATTTTTCATCCCCAATGTCTTGAGATCATGTTGACCGAGTTTGGTGGCAATCGAGTAAAAAACCTATGACAAGTATTTCAAATTCCAGAGCATGCGCTTTTTACATAACTCTAAATAGCTGACTTCCTGTTGGGCGGAGCCTATGACATGCAATACGCAAGTTGTTCGGCACAATGAGATCTATATGTGTACTGAGTTTCATATTAATACGTGCAAGTATGTGTGAGCTATACATCAACATTTATGACTGTGTTCCAGGGGGCGCCGTAGAGCCCCTGTGCCACGCCCGGGTCCCAGCCTCTGCAGGCTCCTAAAGGCCACAGATTCCAAAGTGTGCGCAAATTTTCAAGAGTTTTTGAGTATGTTAAGGACCCCAAAAGCCCCCTCAACTTTGACGAAAAATTTGAATACTAAACCCTAAATAGCCAACTTCCTGTTGGGCGGAGCCTATGATATGCAATAAAAAAGTTGTTTGGATTGATGAGATTTATATGTGTACCGAGTTTCATTCGTCTACGAGCAAGAATGTATGATATATGGCCCTCCATATTCCAGGGGGCGCTGTAGAGCCCCTGTGCCACGCCCGTGTATCAGTCTCTGCCCGGCCCTAATGGCCGCAGGTTCCAATCTGTGTGCCAATTTTCAAGACTTTTTAAGCACGTTAAGGGCCCCAAAAGCCCCCGAGACGTTGGAAAAAAAAAAATAAAAAAAAAAAATAAAATAATAATAATAATAAATATAGCTGCAAGCAGCGATGGCGGGCTCAAGCCGTCAGTGCAACGCCACCCCGGTGGCATCGGGAAAACTGTGCCCAGCGGGCATAAGCATTTACAGTAACCCTCTTGCAATCAAATTTTAAGGGATATGGCAGTTAAAGGGTTAATCCGACCCGTCTAGACTTTGAAATCACATACACAGAACAATATATATAACTTTAGTAACACTTTATTTTAATATATATAAAAGATTTATAAGTTGTGCATCGTAGCTGACACCTAAATGAACACATTACAATTGGTTTATGACTGCAAGTCTTTCTCCTCAAATGCTATTGAGCTTCAAATTTGCTTTTGAGCCCATGTGAAAAAGTAGCATAATTTACATATGACTTACAGTTTGTTTTAATAAATATCAAACATTCAATTTAATGGTGCATTATAGCTGTCACCTAGATGAACAATTACAGATGTTTTTATGACTGTAAGTCATTCTCTTCAAATGCTACTGATGTTAGAAAAGTGTATAACAATATCACATGTAACTTTAGAGACGGTCCCTAAATTTGAGACTCTCGAATGTCCAATGTCAAGCCAACTTTATGCCTGTTTTTGTTTTGTGTTTTACTTTATTTTTCTTTTCTCTGTGCCGGATTGCTGATGTCTTTTACCCGGGCATAGATGTCCATCCATCAATTACGAACATTCATCCGCAAATGTCCGAGCGGTCGCGAGCGCGGATGGGAGAATGGTGCATGTTTTATTTTTTTTGAGCTACTGGGATGGTGCCCCCTCTGGGAGTTGGTGCCCTACGAAGACTGCGTATTCTGCATATAGGGAGCGGCGGTACTATCTGGAAGATATATTCCTCAAACCGTCGTACAAGAGGAGGTGATGCTAGTACTTCAAGCATCTCTCAAAACCTATCTGTTCATAAAGCCTATATATAAAGTCTTAATATAGTATTCCACAATATGTTGTGCTATTCTAATATTATTGTGTTTTTTTATTGACATTGTTATTTGCTGTTATTTTTTGTTTTAATATTGTTACTGTTGTTACTTGTTGTACGGTGACCTTGAGTGGTTTGAAAGGCGCCTTAAATAAAATGCATTATTATTATTATTATTATTATTATTAGCTGTACACTTGATAAAAAAATTAAATATAAACTTATGCAATTGTATATATATGTATATATAGTGTACAGTTTTCTTTTATTGCATCTTGAAATAAATGTTTCTGAGTTCTGTGTTTGTTTATTTTTTTTATTTTTATTTTTTAATTTTTTTAGGAAGATTACAGCCTTTAATCTCCTCAAAATAAATGTGCATATAAACCATGAACAATTTAATTATAGCTGTATTTATAAAATGCTTACTAATGACTATTAATTTTGGGAGAAGGCTATATAAAGCAGCAACAGTTGATGTTGAGGCCTAAGATATTTCTTAAGCTGTAATGATGAAAAAACAACAACAACACAAAATTGCTTTTTTTTCTGCTGGTGATTAAAGAGATGATTAAGTCTCCCTCCCTCTCTCTCTCTCTCTCTCTCTCTCTCTGACACCAAGCCCATCCCCTCTCCCACACATTCACACAAACTCAGCACACACACTTAACACACAAACACACACACACATTACCCACAGTGACAGAGGGACAGAGTGACATCAGATGTATGGTAGTTTTTTAATTTTATATCATCCATATACTGTTGTATAGTCATGAAACTATGCATATTTCCTCAGCATGACTTCTATGTGTACATTTTGTTGAAGTGTTTAGAAGCTGCACTTAAAAAAATAAAAGACATTTACTGGTTCCTTTTTTACTGTTATTTCAAAAAATCACCACGACAAAACCATTCAAGCTATCCAAAATTCATTCACCTGTTCTGTAAGATAAATTCTATAAACAGTGGTAAAAGAGGATGTGGTGCTGATCCTTCAAGAGTCACTCCAAACTTATCTGTCCATAAAGCCTATAAAGAATTATTCTTAATACACAGTATTTCACAATACTTCAGCATATTATTCTAATTAAGTGAGGGTCATTTTATCAGTAAAATACATATTATTTTTCTTTGAAAGATTTCTATAAATGATTTAAATCATACTTGTTTCTACAATAATTATTTAAAAGTAATCATATATCGCCATCTGGTGGCCATTATTGGTACTAAGAATTGCAAGCTTGATTTATATGTTATGATAGTTTTAATTTTAAGCTGGCTCTTGAAAATGATAAAGCTATGAAACGTTCTGTGCTTCTTTCAAATGATGACTTCTACGTATATAAAAAATTATGAAGAGTTGGAATAAAGAATGTTAAAAATAGTAAAATAACTATTGTATTTTTTTATGTTACTTTAATAAATCGGTATGGCCACACCATTTAAGGTATCCTAAACCCATTCGCAATTTAACATCTTCAGTATATTGGCATCATGTTGAAAAAGTTTGGTGTGAACTACTTGTGTCTTCTTGGAGGAGTATGATTCATTTACAGGCTGATTTGATCATAAATCCACAATAAAATTTCTGAGTTCTGTATCAATCTGTGTTGTTGTTTGTTTATTTTCATTTTTTTATTTTTCATAGGAAGATAACTGACCCTTTACTCTCCTTTTTAATAAATGTGCTTATAAACCAAGATCAAGCTATTTATAGCTGTATTTATAAGCTGCTTATTAATGACTATTTAAGTTGGGACAAGACTTTATAAAGCATGAACTGACTATTTACTAATGAGTGCAGTTATTATAAAGTGTTACCAATGCATTCACTAATGTTAACAAATTAGACATTATTTTACAGTGTTATAAAATCCTTTAATGATTTATAAGCATTTGTGAAAGTTCTGCTTGCATTACAGCTTAGTCTTCATCTGTGAGCTGAACAGTTTTACTGTTACATCCATGAGATTATGTAAATTAAGATAAATGTCATGTCACAGGATGGAATAGGTCGGTATCAAATGAGATTGAAATTATTATTTGCAGCACAAATAAGTATTTTTAGAATTTTGTTTTTAATTCCTGAAACTGTCAGAAAAGGATAAGGCCTAAGAGATTCTTAAGCTGTAATGAAAACAGCAATGTTAGCAAAAGCAACAAAAAATAACAATTTAAAATACATTTTTTTTCTGGTGATTAAAGAGATGATTAAGTCTCTTTCTCTCTCTCATTGTGTCTGCCACTCAGCTCATGCCCATCCCCCACTCACAGACACACACACTCTCAGTCAGCACACATACATTCCTCAAACAGAGGGACAGAGTGAGTTGAGATGTCTGACAGTTTTTTAATTTTCTTTTAATCATACAGTGTTGTAAAGTCATGAAACTATGCATATGTCCTCAGAATGATTTGATCTCTGTATGAATTTTTTTTTAAGTGTTTGGAAGCTGCAATTTAAAAATACAAGACAATTAATGATTCCCTTTTTACTGTCATTTAAAAAAATCACCACGACAAAACTGTTCAAGCTATCCAAAATCCGCTCGCAATTTAAGTTCCTCAATGTTTTCTCCACATGTAGACAAAGTTTGGTGAGTATAGTGAACATTTCCTGTGAGGAGTATGCATTAAATCAGAGCTCAATTTAAATATTCAAATCAAAATAGCAGACTTCCTGTTGGTCGTAGCTGATGACTGTGAATTAGAAAGTTGTCCGTCTTGAGAAGAACAATTTATGTACCAAGTTTGGTGTCTGTAGCTAAAACTAACCCCCCCACTTTTGACAAAAGGTGGCGCTATAGAGTGCCTCCTTCACGCCCTTTTAAAAGCTTTTGCCATTCTCTAGCTATCACTAATACTGATATGTGTTTTGAGTTTCATGTAAATCTGAGCTTGTTGTCTGCCTCAAACTCACCATAACAGAACATTCAAGTTTGACACGTTGCCATGGCAACACTATATCAGATATCAATATCCCCACAACAGATTTACATCGGCCGTGTTTTGTCATTATTCTGATGAAGTTTTAAGTAAATAGAGTAAAAATAAGATGCTGAATTCAAAGCATTTGGAAAATGACGCACTTCCTGCTGCCAGTTGGTGGCGCTATAATGTTGACTCTTAATAGTCACATATATACGATCAGTATCATACAACGAACAAACCAATGAAGTTTGATCAAATTCAGGAAATGTATGTGGATGTTATTAGACATTTCCTGTTTCTCATTTCTCGCCATAATTTCAAAGCCTCGCCACGAGCAAACCGTTCGAGATATCAAAAATCCCCTCGCAATTTTTCATCCCCAATGTCTTGAGATCATGTTCACCGAGTTTCGTGGCGAATGGGTTGAAAACCTCAGAGGAGTATTTCAAATTCCAGAGCATGCTTTTTTTAAACAGCCCTGAATAGCTGACTTCCTGTTGGGCGGAGCCTATGACATAGAGCGCGAAAGTTGTTCAGCTCAATGAGATCTATAAGTGTAGTGAGTTTCATATAAATACATGCAAGCGTGTGTGAGCTATGGTTCAAGATTTCTGACGGTGTTCCAGGGGGCGCTGTAGAGCCCCTGTGCCACGCCCGGGTCCCAGTCTCCGTGGCGTCCTGATGGCCGCAGATTCCAATGAGTGTGCCAATTTTCAAGAGTTTTTGAGCATGTTAAGGCCCCCCAAAATGCCCGGAAGGTTTAATAAAAAATAAAAATAATAATAATAATAATAACAAGAATAATCCTTAGAAGAACAATAGGGCTCTTCGCCCCTTCGGGCTTGAGCCCTAATAATAAAAAATAATCCTAAGGAAAACAATAGGCCTCTCGCCCTTTGGGCTTGAGCCCTAAATATAGCTGCAAGCAGCGATGGCGGGCTCAAGCCACCAATGCCATCGCCACCCCGGTGGCATCAGGTAAACTGTGCCCAGCGGGCACATGCATTCACAATATCCCTCTGGCAGTGAGGTTTTAAAGGATATGGCGGTTAAAGGGTTAATCCAAATCATCTAGACTTTAAAAATACATTCACAGAACAATATATATATATATATATATATATATATATATATATATATATATATATATATTTATAACTTTAGTAACACTTTACAATAAGATTCCATTTATAAACATTATGTTAACATGAACAATATTTATATAGCATTCATTCATGTCAGTTAATATTCCAAACTTAAACATTAAAACATTGTTTTATTGTGATTTTTTTCCAAGAACATTTTACCAATTCCAAACCATATCAATCTTAATAACTACCAGTATTTTTATTTAATCATTTATGAGTGCTATACAATAGTCCAGGAAAGCTGGAAGAGAAAAACACTTTATATTCATGTGTGTAGAATTATTAGGCATGTTTTCTTTTACAGATGGAATGCGCTAAAAAAGAGTTTTAACTCAAACTGTAAAGTCGAAAATTATGAAATACCCATGAGAAATATCAAACACAAGTGCAATACAGAAATGGATAAGTTAAGACTTGACCATTATACAAAAAATGCTGACTGGGTCATGAGGTCAGAAAAGAAGAAGAAAAAAACAGGTCAAGAAGAACTGACAAAAAGAATTGCAAAATAATTAGGAATTAATGTGAAGATTAATTTTTAGTCAATTCTGCAAGACAGACTTTCAGGAAAGGAGGTGGAATAAAAATGAGCTCCTAAATCTTAATCCCGGATTCTGGAAGATATATTCCTCAAACCATCGGACAAGAGGAGGTGGTGCTGGTCCTTCACGAGTCACTCTAATCTGTTCATGAAGCCTATATATAAAGTCTTAATATATAGTATTTCACAATACTTCATGGTATTCTAATTAAAAAATTTTTGGGAATCTTAGATCTCTCAGAACCTGACACATTGTAATTCTGAGACTCCAGGAAAGTGGCAGTTCTGTAAAATGTCGGCACTGGAGACTAAATGCTCCCTGATAGTTTCACACCTAATTCACTTAACACACACACACACATTACCCACAGTGACAGTGGGACTGAGTGACATCAGATGTATGATAGTTTTTTAATTTTCTATCATCCATATAGTGTTGTATAGTCATGAAACTATGCATATTTTCTCAGAATGACTTGTCTTCTATGTGTTTAATTTTTAATTTTTTTTAAGTGTTTAGAAGCTGCACTTTAAAAAAATAAAAGACATTTACTGGTTACTTTTTTACTGTTATTTCAAAAAATCACCACGACAAAACCATTCAAGCTATCCAAAATTCATTCGCATCTGTTCTGTAAGATAAATTCTTTAAACAGTGGTAAAAGAGGATGTGGTGCTGAACCTTCAAGAGTCACTCAAAACGTATCTGTCCATAAAGCCTATAAAGAATTATTCTTAATATACAGTTCACAATACTTCAGCTTGTTATTCTAATTAAGGTTTTTATTTAGCACAGTGGCTAAGTTAACAAATTACCAGACGCCACCTGATTCAAATATTCCACCAACGTTAAATAGTAATGACTTTATGAATTTCTTCACTGATAAAATAGATAACATTAGAAATACAATAGCGAATGTAGATTCTACAGCATCTAACACTTCAGTTTCATCCATCGCACCCAAACATAAACTGCAGTGCTTTACAACCATAGGACAGGAGGAGCTAAATAAACTTATCACTGTATCTAAACCAACAACATGTTTATTAGATCCTGTACCCACTAAATTACTGAAAGAGCTGTTACCTGTAGCCGAAGAACCGCTTCTCAATATCATTAACTCGTCGTTATCTTTAGGACACGTCCCAAAACCATTCAAGCTGGCGGTTATCAAGCCTCTTATTAAGAAACCAAAACTAGATCCTAGTGTACTGGCAAATTATAGGCCTATTTCAAATCTTCCATTTATGTCTAAAATTTTAGAAAAAGTTGTGTCTGCTCAATTGAGCACCTTCCTGCATAAAAATGATCTGTATGAAGAATTTCAGTCAGGTTTTAGGCCCCACCATAGCACAGAAACTGCACTTGTTAAAATTACAAATGACCTGCTCCTTGCGTCAGACCAAGGCTGCATCTCATTTCTAGTCTTACTTGATCTTAGTGCTGCGTTCGACACCATAGATCATGACATACTCATAGATCGATTACAAAACTATACAGGTATTCAAGGGCAGGCTCTAAGATGGTTTAGATCCTACCTGTCCGATCGCTACCATTTTGTTTACTTAAATGGGGAGTCATCTCATTTATCATCAGTAAAATATGGAGTGCCACAAGGATCCGTCCTAGGTCCCCTTCTATTTTCAATATACATGTTGCCCCTTGGTAATATTATTAGAAAATACGGAATTAGCTTCCACTGTTATGCTGATGATACTCAGCTATATATATCAATGAGACCAGATGAAACTTCCCAATTATCTAAGCTAACAGAGTGTGTTAAAAATGTAAAAGATTGGATGACAAAGAATTTTCTCCAATTAAATTCGGATAAGACGGAGATATTAATTATTGGACCAAAAAACACTACACAGAATCTTGTAGATTACAATCTGCAACTAGACGGATGTACTGTTACTTCCTCTACAGTCAGAAATCTGGGTGTTATATTAGACAGCAATTTGTCTTTTGAAAATCATATTTCCAATGTTACAAAAATTGCATTCTTCCATCTTAGAAACATTGCCAAGCTACGAAACATGTTATCTGTTTCTGATGCAGAAAAGCTAGTTCATGCATTCATGACCTCTAGACTGGACTATTGTAATGCACTTCTAGGTGGTTGTCCTGCTTCTTCAATAAACAAGCTACAGGTCGTCCAAAATGCAGCAGCTAGAGTCCTTACGAGGTCAAGAAAATATGATCATATTACCCCAATTTTACAGTCTCTGCACTGGCTACCTATTAAGTTCCGCATCAGTTACAAATTATCATTACTTACCTATAAGGCCCTAAATGGTTTAGCTCCAGCGTACCTAACTAGCCTTCTACCACGTTACAACCCATCACGCACCCTAAGGTCACAAAACGCTGGACTTTTGGTAGTTCCTAGGATAGCAAAGTCCACTAAAGGAGGTAGAGCCTTCTCACATTTGGCTCCCAAACTCTGGAATAGCCTTCCTGATAATGTTCGGGGTTCAGACACACTCTCTTTGTTTAAATCTAGATTAAAAACACATCTCTTTCGCCAAGCATTCGAATAATGTATCTTTTTAATTGTGAGTGTAGTTGCATCTGATCAAAGGTGCATTTTTATTCATTAGCTTGGGTTAAATACATTTTACTTTGTTGGATCAGCAGCTATGCTAATGATGTCTGTATTTTGTTTCTATGTTTTGCCACGGGATTCACATCCCGTGGTAACTAGGATTTACACAAGCTCCAGTCTGGATCCAGAACACCTGAGAAGAGATGATGCTGACCCTCAGAGGACCCCAGATGATGCTAACCCTGAATCAACAAACAGAACTAACAATTATTCCTAAATGTGTGACTTAATCATATAATAACTTAATTAATAATATTGATAGTTCATCGTCTAGCTGACTACGTTTTGTATTATTATTATTTTTTAGTTTTTCTAAAATCCTGTCAAATGTGCACAAACTACTAGCTACTACTAAATATTGTAGAAACATAATTTTCTGTAAAGTTGCTTTGTAACGATTTGTTTTGTAAAAAGCGCTATACAAATAAACTTGAATTGAATTGAATTGAATTAAGTGAGGGTCATTTTATCAGTAAAATACATAAAATTCATATTATTTTTCTTTGAAAGATTTCTATAAATGATTTAAATCATACTTGTTTCTACAATAATTATTTAAAAGTAATCCTATAGCTCCATCAGGTGGCCATTATTGGTACTAAGAATTGCAAGCTTCATTTATAAGTTATGATAGTTTTAATTTTTTGCTGGCTCTTGAAAATGATAAAGCTTTGAAACTTACTGTGGTTCCTTCAAATGATGACTTCTACGTATATAAAAAATTATGAAGAGTTTGGAATGAAAAAATTTAAAGATATAGTAAAATAACTATTGTATTTTTTTATGTTACTTTAATAAATCGCTATGGCCACACCATTTAAGGTGTCCTAAACCCATTCGCAATTTAACATCTTCAGTATATTGGATTCATGTTAAAAAAAAAGTTTGGTGTGAACTACTTGTGTCTTCTTTGAGGAGTATGAATTCATTTACAGGCTGAGTTTATCATAAATCCACAATAGAATTTCTGAGTTCTGTATCAATCTGTGTTGTTGTTTGTTTATTTTTATTTTTTTATTTTTCATAGGAAGATAACTGATCCTTTACTCTCCTTTTTAATAAATGTGCTTATAAACCAAAAACAAGCTATTTATAGCTGTATTTATAAACTGCTTACTACTGACTATTAATATTGGGACAAGGCTTTATAAAGCATGAACTGACTATTTACTTTTTGAGTTTGAAATTATTATTTGCAGCACAAATAAGGTTTTTTAGTAAAATAACTATTGTATTTTTTTATGTTACTTTAATAAATCGCTATGGCCACACCATTTAAGGTGTCCTAAACCCATTCGCAATTTAACATCTTCAGTATATTGGATTCATGTTAAAAAAAAAGTTTGGTGTGAACTACTTGTGTCTTCTTGGAGGAGTATGAATTCATTTACAGGCTGATTTTATCATAAATCCACAATAGAATTTCTGAGTTCTGTATCAATCTGTGTTGTTGTTTGTTTATTTTTATTTTTTTATTTTTCATAGGAAGATAACTGATCCTTTACTCTCCTTTTTAATAAATGTGCTTATAAACCAAAAACAAGCTATTTATAGCTGTATTTATAAACTGCTTACTACTGACTATTAATATTGGGACAAGGCTTTATAAAGCATGAACTGACTATTTACTTTTTGAGTTTGAAATTATTATTTGCAGCACAAATAAGGTTTTTTACGATTTTTTAAAATTCCTAAAACTGTAAGAAAAGGATAAGGCCTAAGATTTCTATGTGAGTGGCTAAATTTATTTGTTTTTATAACTATAATGCATAAACTATGAAATTATACAAAATATATAAAAAAGTACAACAGTTATTGTTTTCCAATGTTTTTTAGCCTACTGCAATCATTCTAAACAGCTTGAATAAAACCTGTTAATATTTATTATAGACCACTGTAACTGTGTATAATCTAACAAGTTTATTATGAAAATAAAAGTGTGTACACCAGATAAATTGGACGATAAAGAAATTGCTAACAATAGTATAATAGAGCATGTTTTATGTTTTTAGGCGTTTAGATGCAGAAATGGACAAATCAAATGTAAAATAAAATGTAATTGATTTAATTAAATATAGATTAATTCTTGTTAGAGCAAAATAATAAATAAATAAATACGTACACACATTAAAAACGCAGCCAAGATGAATGAATTACAATTTTTATATAGATTAAAATTGAAGACAGAAGCAGCTGGTATATGCGGTCACTTAATATTCAAATCCAGTAGATCCACTTCAGATATATTTCTCAACGGTTTATGTTCACGTGGCTGTTTTCGTTTATATTCGCCAAGCTATTTTGAAGTAATCTTGTCCGTGATGTGTTCGTTCTTACGACGAAAGCCAGAATCCTGCAGCTCCAGAGATATATGTTATTGTGCCAGTCGGCTTTCAAATAGTCTTGCACACTTAAACGGGTCACAAACACCTGCATTTAGCTCTTGTAGTGTTACAATGGGTTTATTGTGTGCATTTGTGGTAATATTTTATTAAAAAAAGCTCTTAAACAAGAATAAATTCGTTTGTTTTGAGCTCGACACTGTACGCGCTGATCGGAGGCGTGATTTCAGATAGGCAACCGCAAATATTTCATTTTCACACAAACAGTTCAAAAACATCTGAATTTAGCTCTTGGTGTGTTCTAATTGGTGAATTGTGTGATATCGCTGCAATACTTTATTTTTAATAGCTATAAAACAAGAATAAACTCGTTTTTTCTGAGCTCATCATTCCAGATGCTCATGCTCAGAGCGGTGATTCATCTCTCGTGTTTCACACGTATCACTGACCACACATCCATTATTAATGAGCCCTGACCCGGTAATAATCATATATGTTGGTTTAGCTTGTCAGTGTGAATTAAATCCAAGTATTTATTTGTATTTTAACCGATTTAAAAGAGAAACTAAATCTCCGGTAATTGCACCTGTAGGGGCGCAATTTCTCTCAGACAATGGAAGTCTGAAGCACATATACTCAAACAGAGGGACAGAGTGATATGAGATGTCTGACAGTTTTTTAATTTTCTATTATCCATACAGTGTTGTAAAGTCGTGAAACTATCCATATTTACTCAGAGGTTTTGAAGTGTTTGGAATTTAAAAATGCAGGAAAATTAATAATTCCAGTTTTACTGTCATTAAAAAAAAATCACCACGACAAAACCGTTCAAGCTATCCAAAATCCATTGGCAATTTAAGTTGTTTAAAATGTTTTGGCATCATGTAGACAAAGTTTGGTGTGTATAGTGTTACTCTCCTCTGAGCAGTATGCATTAATTCACAACTAAATGTAAAAAAAAATCCACATTCAAATCAAAATAGCTGACTTCCTGTTGATCGTAGCTGATGACTGTGAATTAGAAAGTTGTCCGTCTTGATAAGAACAATTTTTTTACAGAGTTTGGTGTCTGTAGCTAAAACTAACCCCCCCACTTTTGACAAAAGGTGGCGCTATAGAGCGCCTCTTCCACGCCCTCTTATGAACTTTTGCCAGTGTCAAGTTATCATAAATACTGATATGTGTTCTGAGTTTGATGAAATTCTAAGCATGTTATATGCCTCAAAATCACCTGAGAAGTATTCCAGTTTGACATGTTGCCACGGCAACAATATTTTTAGATATCAATATCCCCCCAGCAGATTTATATCGGCTGTGTTTTAACATTATTCTGATGAAGTTTGAAGCAAATCGAGTAAAAATAAGATGCTGAATTCAAAGCATTTTGAAAATGACACACTTCCTGCTGCCAGTTGGTGGCGCTATAACTTTGACTCCTAATAGTCACATATATGCGATCGACATCATACAATGAATAATCTGATGAAGTTTGATTGAAATCAGGAAATGTATGTGGATGGTATTAGACACTTCCTGTTTCTCAATTCTCGCCATAATTTCAACGCCTCGCCACGAGCAAACCGTTCGAGATATCAAAAATCCCCTGGCAATTTTTCATCCCCAATGTCTTGAGATCATGTTGACCGAGTTTGGTGGTAAACGAGTAAAAAACCTATGACAAGTATATCAAATTCCAGAGCATGCGCTTTTTACATAACTCTAAATAGCTGACTTCCTGTTGGGCGGAGCCCAATGACATGAAATACGAAAAATGTTCGGCACAATGAGATCTATATGTGTACTGAGTTTCATATGAATATGTGCAAGTATGTGTGAGCTATACATCAACATTTATGACTGTGTTCCAGGGGGCGCCATAGAGCCCCTGTGCCACGCCCGGGTCCCAACCTCTGCAGGCTCCTAAAGGGCACAGATTCCAAAGTGTGCGCAAATTTTCAAGAGTTTTTGAGTATGTTAGGGACTCCAAAAGCCCCCACAACTTTGATGACAAATATGAATAATAAACCCTAAATAGCCAACTTCCTATTGGGCGGAGCCTACGATATGCAATACGAAAGTTGTTTGTATTGATGAGTTCTATATGTGTACCGAGTTTCGTGTGTCTACGTACAAGTATGTATGATATATGGCCCTCCATATTCCAGGGGGCGCTGTAGAGCCCCTGTGCCACGCCCGTGTATCAGTCTCTGCCCGACCCTAATGGCCGCAGGTTCCAATGTGTGTGCCAATTTTCAAGACTTTTTAAGCATGTTAAGGGCCCCAAAAGCCCCCGTAACGTTAGAAAAAAAAAATAATAATAATAATAATAATTAAAGCTGCAAGCAGCGATGAACGGGCCCGGGCTCACCAGCAGCGAGTGGCTTTAGTTAATAGGTGAACGGTGAGAAATATGCGTTTAAACTCATAAATATAAGTAGAATATATCAATGTTTATTCCATATATGTGCCAATCTTCCTGTTGCCAGCAGGTGGCGCTATCATTATAATGGAAAATTGGCCTTCAGATGTGTTCAGGGCAGGACTTTTGTCGAACATGTGAGGTTTGGGGAGGATTGGACATTTTATGCCTGAGTTACAACAACATCCTATTTCATGGCGAAACATCGAAATTTGTCAGGCCGCCATGTACACGCCCTTTAACGAAACCTCAAGATCTTTGCAATTTAAGATCGCAAAAGGCTTTAGATTACACTGACCAAGTTTGTTGTTGATCTGAATAAATCTCTAGGAGGAGTTCGTTAAAGTCCAACCCCTGAAAATGGCCAAAACAACACTAATTTTGCAGAGAAAATTCTAAATAACTGACTTCCTGTTGGGACTCGGATTTCGTACCAAGAGACTTTTTCGTAGATATTGGTGTGTTACATGTGTGTACCGATTTTTGTACATGTACGTGAAACATAGCTCGAGGCGCACTCCGTTTAAAGTGTATACGCACTCCATTGAAAGTGTATAGGTGGCGCTATCGAGCCATTTTGCCACACTCGATGAAATATTGGCCTTCAGATCTGTTTAGGCCAGGACCCTTATCACACAAGTGAAGTTTGGGCAAGATCGGACATTTTATGCCTGAGTTATAACATCTTTTATTCCCATTGCGAGACATCGAACTTCATCACGGCGCCATGGACACACCTTTTAACAAAAACTCAAGATCTTCACAACTAAACATCACACAGGTCTTTAGATTAGACTGACCACAAAAAAGACATTGATGTCATAAAATTTCTAGGAGTAGTTTGTCGCAGTGTAAAATATGTAACTTCCTGTTGCCAATAGGTGGCGCTATGACTATAACTGAATATTGTCATGTAGATCTGTTCAGGTCAAGAGTCTTATCCAACATGTGAAGTTTGGGGCAGATTGGACATTGTATGTCTGAGTTACAGCAACCTCCTTTTTCATGGCGAAACATCGAAATTTTTCAGGCCGCCATGGACCCGCCCTTTAATGAAACCTCAAGTCCTTCGCAATTTATTATCGCAAAGGGCTTTAGATTACACTGACCAAGTTTGGTGTAGATCTGAATAAATCTCTAGGAGGAGTTCGTTAAAGTACAACCCCTGAAAGTGGCAAAAACAACACCAATTTTGAAGGGAAAATTCAAAATAACCGACTTCCTGTTGGGATCCGGATTTCGTACCAAGAGACTTTTTTGTAGGTATTGGAGTGTTACATATGTGTACCAATTTTTGTACATGTACGTGAAACATAGCTCGAGTCGCACTCCGTTGAAAGTGTGTAGGTGGCGCTATAGAGCCATTCTGCCATGCCCAGTGGAATATTGGCCTGCAGATCTGTTCAGGTCAGGACTCTTATCACACATGTGAAGTTTGGGGAAGATTGGACATTTTATGCCTGAGTTATAACATCTTTTATTCCCATGGCGAGACATCGAACTTCGTCGCGGCGCCATGAACAAGCCTTTTAACGAAAACTCAAGATCTTCACAACTGAACATCGCACACGCCTTTAGATTAGACTGACCACAAAAAAGACATTGATGTCATAAAATTTCTAGGAGTAGTTCGTCGCAGCGTAAAATATGTCACTTCCTGTTGCCAATAGGTGGCGCTATGACTATAACTGAATATGGGCATGTCAATCTGTTCAGCTTCGGAGTCTCATCAAACATGTGAAGTTTGGGGCAGATTGGTCATTGTATGTCTGAGTTATAGCAACTTCATTTTTCATGGCGAATCATCGAAATTCGCCAGGCCACCACGGACACGCCCTTCAACGAAAACTCAAGATCTTCGCAATTTAACATCGCAAAGGCCTTTAGATTAGGCATACCAAATTTGGTGTTGATATGAAGAACTCTCTAGGAGGAGTTCGTTAAAATACAACACATGGAAATGACCAAAATTACACAAAATATGCTCATAATATTAAAAATAACCGACTTCCTGTTGGGTTTAGAATTTTGCTCCAAGAGTCTTTTTTGTAGGTATTGGTGTGTTACATATGTGTGCCAATTTTCGTGCATGTACGTGAAACATAGCTGGAAGGCTGTTGATTTTCTTGGTATAGGTGGCGCTGTCGAGCCATTTTGCCACACCCTCTTCTGAATCCTATATCAGATGAAAATTTTCACCAGGTTTGACGCGTGTGCAAAGTTTCATGACTTTTTGAGCATGTTAAAGCCCTCAAAAATGCGATTCATTCGGGAGAAGAAGAAGAAGAATAATAATAATAATAATAATAATAATTAAAGCTGCAAGCAGCGATGAACGGGCCCTCGCACCCGGGCTCACCGGCAGTGAGTGGCTTTAGTAAATTGGTGAACGGTGAGAAATATGCATTCAAACTCATAAATATAAGTGGAAAATATCAACATTTATTCCACATATGTGCCAATCTTCCTGGTGCCAGCAGGTGGTGCTATCATTATAATGGAATATTGGCCTTCAAATGTGTTCCGGGCAGGACTCTCATCGAACATGTGAAGTTTGGGGAAGATCGAACAAATTATGCCTGAGTTACAACAACTTCTCTTGCTGTGGCGAGACATCAAAATTTTCATGGCGCCATGGACACGCCCTTTAACAAAAACTCAAGATCTCCACAAGTTAACATTGCACAGGCCTTTAGATTAGACTGAATACAAAAAATACTTTAATCTCAAAAAAATTCTAGGAGTAGTTTGTCGCAGCCTAAAACATGTCACTTCCTGTTGCCAGCAGGTGGCGCTATGACTATAACTGAAAATGGGCATGTAGATCTGTTAAGGGCAGAAGTCTTATCTAACATGTGAAGTTTGGGGCAGATTGGACATTGTATGTCTGAGTTACAGCAACTTCCTTTTTCATGGCGAAACATCGAAATTTGGCAGGCCGCCATGGACATGCCCTTTAACGAAACCTCAAGATCTTCGCAAGTTTGGTGTTGATCTGAATAAATCTCTAGGAGGAGTTCGTTAAAGTACAACCCCTGAAAATGGCAAAAACAACGCCAATTTTGCAGAGAAAATTCTAAATAACCGACTTCCTGTTGGGATTCGGATTTCGTACCAAGAGACTTTTTTGTAGGTATTGGTGTGTTACATGTGTGTACCGATTTTTGTACATGTACGTGAAACATAGCTCGAGGCACACTCCGTTGAATGTGTATAGGTGGCGCTATAGAGCCATTTTGCCACACCCGATGGAATATTGGCCTTCAGATGTGTTCAGGCCAGGACTCTTATCACACATGTGAAGTTTGGGGAAGATCGGACATTTTATGCCTGAGTTATAACATCTTTTATTCCCATGGCGAGACATCGAACTTTGCCATGGCGCCGTGGACACGCCTTTTAACGAAAACTCAAGATCTTCACAACTGAACATCGCACAGGCCTTTAGATTAGACTGACCACAAAAAAGACATTGATGTCAAAAAATTTCTAGGAGTAGTTCATCACAGCGTAAAATATGTCACTTCCTGTTGCCAATAGGTGGCGCTATGACTATAACTGAATATGGGCATGTCAATCTGTTCAGGTTTGGAGTCACATCAAACATGTGAAGTTTGGGGCTGATTGGACATTGTATGTCTGAGTTATAGTTACTTCATTTTTCATGGCGAATCATCAAAATTCGCCAGGCCGCCACGGACACGCCCTTCAACGAAAACTCAAGATCTTCGCAATTTAACATCTCAATGGCCTTTAGATAAGGAATACCAAATTTGGTGTTGATCTGAATTAATCTCTAGGAGGAGTTCGTTAAAATACAATGCATGGAAATGGCAAAAATGACAAAAAATTTGCTCATAATATTAAAAATAACCAACTTCCTGTTGGGTTTAGAATTTTGCTCCAAGAGTCTTTTTTGTAGGTCTTGGTGTCTTACATGTGTTTACCGATTTTCAGACATGTGCGTGAAACGTAGCTCGAGGCGCACACCGCTGAACATGTATAGGTGGCGCTGTCGAGCCATTTGCCACGCCCACTTCTGAAACCCATATCAGACGTAAATTTTCACCAGTTCGGAGGTGTGTGCAAATTTTCCTGACTTTTTGAGTATGTTTAGGCCTTCAAAAACGCGATTCATTGGGAGAAGAAAAATAATAATAATAATAAACGAGCAGATACAATAGGGTCCTCACACCTTCGGTGCTCGGCCCTAATTAAAGCTGCAAGCAGCGATGACGGGCCCTCGCACCCGGGCTCACCGGCAGCGAGTGGCTTTAGTTAATAGGTGAACGGTGAGAAATATGCATTTAATGTCCTGAATATAAGTGGAATATATCAAGTATA
>NW_020527235.1:0-41608 GCF_003368295.1 Carassius auratus | reverse complement strand
TAGAACTAATTGCCTGACCCAATTATAGCTGCGACAAAAGGTGTCTTAAAACAGGAAAAAGAGAAAACTGTTGCCTAGAGACGATATGAGCCCTGATGGCGAAAAACCACATGTATGACATTAATGTGCACATAAATAAAAGACTACCGAAATAGATTGTTATATTATTATTTATTATAATTATATAAAAGAGCAGGAAAGAAATGCATGTTTATTAGAAGTTCATATTGATAAAACAGTCTATATAAAATCAAAACTGACCATATTTACTTTATTTCCCAACATGGCATGCTATTTTAAAAGTGTTCTTAGTGATAGTTAGGGTTTTGCTATGCAGGCGCTATCTGAGTGGTTGTTAGTGTGTTGCTATGTGGTTGCTGGGGTGTTCATATTTAGGGTTTGCAGTGTTTAATGACCGTCAGAGGTGCCTGTGCATTTAAATCAGTGAGAAATAATGGAATCTAGTTGAGCTCATAATCAGTTCTTGACTGTAATGTACAGGTGTCTAATCACTCGTCACCAGTTAAGACAGACCGTCTTCTGACACGGTGCTAATTTAACCCTCAAACACAGGGCCGTTTGCTCCAGCTCTGGACTGTAGATGTTCAGAAGAGTCCCATCGACTGTGAAAGCATGGAGACTGCTCTGGAAAAAGATGTTTTTAGCAGCATTTTCAGCAGTGGCGGCCTGTAGTTTGTTTGAAGTGTTTGAGAGTTGAGTTTAAAATATTCTGATGCATTGGTGCACAGTTGTTATATCTGTGTTCAATTCAGAGAAATTAAGGTCAAACCTCTACATTTTCTTGTGCATTAATGAACTCAAAAATTGGGACATTTCAATTTCAAACCTCATTATATTATCTGCCCCTCTAATATCAGAATAATATCCAAACTAGCCACCCTTATGATGTCATCAATGACTGTTGTTTACAAACAGTGTAATATAAGCATTTGGAGATGTTATTAGGCCTAAATAATTTAAATTAAATTTAAATTAATGATTGAACAGTCTAAAAATTGTCAGAAGCTTTTCTCAAATGCCAAACCTTAAAAGAAAAGAACAAACAAAACCAGCATCGCTGTTGGTCTGATAATTGTTTTGTCTTTTGGAAGACTGAACATGTTAAAGTCTGTATGAACAGAACCGAGACAGCACATCACAAATGCTGTCATTACATGTGCCCGCAGATGATTCAGCCTGTCACGGTTGTTAATCGCTAGCGTTTCTGCAGGGTTAATGCGCGCGTCTGTTTGATCCGCCATTGTCGCGAGATCTCTGAGCGACTAGCCCACGCTAACGTCTGAAAACATGCCGCGCAAAACTTCTTCGAGTCATTTACGCGGGAACAGAGTTGGATTGATGTTTGTATTTCATCCTTCAATGGATTCACAGCCCGGCTCGTTCAGATTCGTGGCAGATTTCAGCGTCATTACTGAGAGCTCGTGCACACGAACCAACACCTGCACAAATGTAGTGAGACAAATATAGAAACAGATGCAAGACGGAAGAAGAAAAGTTAAAAAGGTGGGAGGGGGAATCACATTACGAAAGTATGATATATATTTATATGTTTTACTTGTATTTATTGTGTTTGTATTTAATTTATTTATTTAGATTTATATTAATTAATTATTTTATTAAGTCGGAATAAAATTAATTATTTATATTATTAATTATTTATTATTTATTTAAAGTTAAGATTAGATTTTTTTATTTCCTAACTATTTACTTAATTCTTAACTAATTTAAATGTAATTTTTTTTATTGAATGAAACATTTGCGACTATTACACTACTTTTTAATTCCTGTTCTGATTATTTCTATCGATTTGGATACATTTATTTGTATTTATTTTTATTTTTACTTAAACTTGCTAATAAATGTAATGTGATGCATATTTTTACTTTTATTCATGAAAGAGATTGAAACTAAATTGGATATATCGCTGATAATCCACATTCAATTTATTAGAATGATTACAGACTATTTTACTGTTTCATGCATGACTGACATATGCATCACATGAACTTTATTAACTGTATAATAATCCAAATGGATGGAAACGTTAAAAGCAGTTCAAATATATTCATCTTAATTTTAGGCCTAACTGTTTTTTGAGTATATTGATACCACATGAGAAATAAAAAGTCAAATGCAGGTTCAGAACATCATAAAGTGAGTAAATTAAGTTTTTTTTTTTGGATGAATTACTGCTTTAGCAAGAGAGAGTTCCCTGTGGAGTTACGGTCAAGTGCAAACCGTTTTAAAGTTTCCTTACAGAAGTGGCTTGCTGTGATCCTGTAAACAAGTCATAAATCATCTCTGCCTTTAGCTATGATATTTCTCAAATAATTCCAAGCCATTTACTTACATGTCACTGAAGTGGCTTTATTTTTGGTTTCTCTTATGTTTAGCTGTGTTTGGCTCCAGGGAAAGATGTTGTTTGCTGCGCAGTGCAGTGATCCTCAAACCACATCTGCTTTTATTCATCACTGTTATTTCAGGTTGCTTGGCTTCTGGTTTGGTAGTTCTAAGGTTTCCCAGTAAGGAGCTCTCAGCCCATCTAGCACAACTATGAAAATGTATCTTACTGTACATACACTGTCATTCAAAAGTTTGGGATCGATAAGATTTTTGATTTGTTTTCTTATGCTCATCAAGGCTGCATTTATTTGAACAAAATGCCAAAAAAAAACAAAAAAAAAACGAATAGTGTGAAATATTGTTGCAATTTGAAATAACTTTAATATACTTCAAAATATAATTTAATTATATAAATTCATTGTACCACAACATAACCAAAGCGCAATAAGCTGCAACATTGTGAAAACATTTGCAGGAAAGATTCCCAGTCGCGGCTCCTGAACATCCCTCCTCAATGTAAATCCCTTCCCATAAACCTTTGCACTCATTCATGCGGCCCAGCTTTACTCATTATTGTGCTAATGAACTAAAGTCAGTCCAAGCCATGTCTCGACTAGCATATGAATAGCCTCTATAAAATACCATCTTCACTGACTAGTCTATCATAATGGATTTGTGGCATGTTAGTTTGGTTATGTGCATATGGCTGCGTCACTATGGATAAATGCAGCTCAAACGCAGCTCATTGAAATGCACAAGAGCAGAGGCTGCCGGTTAATATTTAACAAGATATATATGCAGCTGCACACAGCAGAGAAAAAGAGAAAATGAGCTTGCTGATAGAATTACGTCTTCTCCTTTAATTTCTTCGGTGGCCCTAGAGAGCAGAGACTCGGCGAGATGAGTCAACCCTAATTTGATGCCAATCAGATTATTAAATTATTTCTACTCTGTTATATTTTACCATCTGATCATTTGAGCTGTTCGGTTTGTATTTCAGAGTATTTTGCATTCAGGATTTAATTGATAAACTTTCAGACTGCTGGCTAAAACGATACTCTACTCTGACTGACGTGGATTTCACTTTATTATCTTGCTTTATTATAGGGGTCATATGATGCGAATTTTCCTTTCTATTTGGAGTGTTACAAGCTCTTGGTGCATAAAGAAGATTTCTAAGTTGCAAAGACTTAAGTCTCAAAGCCAAAGTGACTTGTTCACCCTCCTAAAATGTCTCATTTAAGCACGCCCCTACATGTCTATGTCACTATGTGGGAAGATTTGAATAACCACTGCCCAATGTTCACACACAAACAAAGATGGTGTAGCTTTTATTCTCGCTGTAGTATTGTTGCCTCCGTCATGTCGTGGAGATGTTGTGTGTTTGGTTGTTAAAGCGAAACTAAGTTGTTTGGCCTTCCAAAAGAGGATGTTATCTGCTTTATCATGCATTGAGCTATCTATCTATAAAAATCTATACATTTCAGAAGGCAGGGCATAGAGGAGCAACAATAATGTACATTATGTGGAAAATAATGTTTTTTTGTTTTGTTTGTTTTTTTACCTTAAACCGCATAAACACATTGCATTACATCAAATACACAAACTAATGCTCTTTTTAGCAGCATCATATGACCTCTTTAATAATGCCTGTGGTTTTAACTAGAGCTAACGACCTGCGATCTGTGGCGAACAGTGAGAGGATTTCAGCTTTGTGCTTTCAGATCAATCACATCGCGTTTCATCTGACAGCATCCTGTAATTTTATTGATGAGACTCTCACCGTGAGCCGAGCTTCTGAAAACACTCAAACTCACCAGAGTTCAGCCGGCGTCGGCAGACATTCACACCCGCCGTGATGTAACACTGTAGGAACTCATTTAACATTCATTTATTTTACAGTCAAAGCAGATTCATGATGTTATGACCCCAGAGTTCTTCAGGCCCTTTCACCTTGTTTTCATTTGCTCACATTTTTTTTCAGCTTGCTGTTTTTTCCTCTCTTTTTGCAACCTCAAGATTGCATGTTTCTTTTTTCAGGAAAACTTGTTTCATTGATTTGACAGTTTTGATTTTTTGTGCCCCCGATCTGAGTCATTGCATATTGAGAATCAGCAACTAATGAGTCCCGATACAATTATTGTATATTCCTATTGTTTGATGCACAATTCAAGTACATTAAAGTTATTTAAATCCATCCGATATATACAGGGTAGAGTAGAGTGTAAAAGTAATATATATATGTGTGTGTGTGTGTGTGTGTGTATGAGACACTCTCTTTGTGTTGATACTGTATAAAGACATTTGTAGAATATGGGACTACTGATGTAAACTTGTATTTTATATGTACAGTAACCAGAATAACTGCAACATTAAGGTAAAAAAGTGGAGATACGGTTAGAGTGCATGAAGCTTGTGATGTCAGAATGCCAGTCTGTCAGTCAAATCCAAAGCAAGACACAACCCCAAGGAATGAGTTATGACAACGATGTCTCTGGTAGTCTGATGGCAGATAAATATAAACAATGAATTAATGAGTGATCATTACAGATGTGTGTATCAAATACACTGAACACAGAAGCGCAAAACACCTCAGAAAACCCTCACTGGTTCTTACACGTCACGTCACATCACGCACGCACATTTAATTTTCATTTTGGATTTAATGGGGACTCTTTAATGGATCCCGGTTCTTGATATCGGCTCGGGACATCCCTAGCAATTACCTTTTTTATTCAGTGGCAGACATTTTCTGTGGCAGAAACTGAAAAACAGGATTGCAAGATGTAAAGTCAGAATTAAATGAAAAATCTGAATTGTAAGAGGTAAATTCAGAATTGTGAAAAAAAGTAATATTTCTAAGTTTATATCTAATAACTTAGACTTTCCCCATGCAATTTTGAGGTATAAAATCAGAATTCCGAATTTTCTCAAAGAAAAGTCGAAATTGTTATAAACTTGAAATTGTAAGACACAAACTCAGAATTTTGAGGTTTGCTATTCTGACTTTATCTCGCAATTAAATTTTTTCCTACAATTTTTTTCTTACTTAAAAAGTTGCAATTAATTGTTTAAAAACATTTAGTTTTATTCCTATTCTCACCCCACTGAAAATCATCTCTGAGGGAAAAATGTTTTAGAAACAATTTGCTTACATCCCTATTAAGGTATTTCTGAATATTCTCTGAATCTGAATTTTGTGTTTGTTTATCATTTCTGATAATGTTCCCCTGTTAGCTGGGTGCGTGCTGTATATTCCTTTTTACATTCCTTTCTTGTTTGCTGTATATTCGAACAAACTTTTTAATGTTCATTCATTCAATTGAATGAACCTTGCATCTAGTTCTTTCTTAGAATTCAACATTATTTCCCAATATAAAGCTGCGCACACTGACTCATGAAAATTGCATAAAGCCAGCCAGGTATCAGAGTGGAGCTGTGATTATCAGAAATCTCTTGTCAATCTTGTGCGCTATATGCATCAGGCGGTCCGTGGGATTTAATACCTGTGGTTCTCCAGTCACTCCAGGCAACATTTGCCAAATTCCCCCTTCAGCTGCTGTTTCAAACTTATATTACTCCAACTTCAGTCTAATAAATCCGTGGATCAGATCTCAAAACAGAGGTCAGACAAGGTCATGAAAGCACATAATTAAATTTCCAAAAGGTCACTTCCTCCTCTGGGTTTGAACTATATGAATCCTCCTGATATGAAGTTCAGAAGCTGCGGTGTGAGTTTAAAGGCCAGAGATTTCTCGGGCAGAGATTTCCCGTCGGAGGGGAAAGGTCGTACTCTTTCCGGCTTTGTGGACGTTTCTGACATTAATTCTATGCAGTCATTATTGGCTGAATTAATTAATGCTGAATACAGTTAGTGAACTGCCTGATGTATTTCTGGATTTATTGCGTGCGGGAAGTGTTTGACTTTGCTTAACTTTGCTGGACGACTCATGCATGCACCGTCTGAATGAAATACACTTCTCTGTTTTCCCTTTGACTGAGGTAAAACTTTATTGGGATAGGATTAGTTTTACATGGCGAGGTGCAGAAATGCAATAATTACCCAAGCTTTACTCTGATTTTAATCCTGTTCAAATTGGCAACGGCAATAAAGTTTTTACAGATTGTTCCTGTGAAAGCAAAGATCTTCAGCAAAATGCCAGGCACACTTTAATTTGGGGAGCTTGACTTTTGCCTCAAACTCATAATTTTCTGCTTATTTACTCTTAGTAAGGATTAAAGGGATCTAAAATATGATCATGCATAATAAGACATTAATATGTGCTTTACAAAAACTAATAAACAGCCAATATACTAGTAATATGCATGCTTATAATCAGATAATCAGATAGCCTTACTGTAAGTTGAATTATCTATATTTTGATATGACTGGTTGTAGAGCTATTTCAATGGATGCAGAGGATTTTTAGGTCAGGTAAAATCTGCAATCTCTGACGCAGTTCATTTGCTGGATTCTGCGTTGTGTTTTATGCCAAGTGGCAATCTAGGGTCTTAAAATACTGTTGGGTAAATTGGCAGTGGGTGGAGTCATACAGACCAAAAATAGATGTCTGTAACATTGTTTTTTTTTTTTTTGTTTTTTTTTGGAGAAACAAATATATGAACTCAGTATGTTTCTTATGTCTGCAAACATACTATGGGTATTTTTATGCTTTAGTACTGTCGAAAAAATTACTGCACTCTAATAAACAAAGCAAAAGGTGAAAAATATGCACATTTTATGTTTGTGATTGTCATTATGATATTTGACCTATAAAGTGAATCAGTGTCTTCTAGTAATCACAGATTCATGCCCATGATTCAGTTTTTATTTATTTATTAATTGTCATCGCTAAATACGTTTTGTAATTAGTCTGTTGTGTGTCATAGATTCAGTAACTCCTATCATACAGCATATTTGTCTCATGCAATGTATGTTTTTGTCCAAAAAGCACAGGCTTAGTATACAATTATTTTAATCCTGAAAATGGTTTTAGATTTGTCTGGAGGGTCAAGGTTTGACTTCAGTGTGGAAACTCATGGAAAATATCCATGGAAAGCAGTTGATAACACGAGCAGCAGCAGATGGTCCGGATGTTCCCGTCTGCGTCGCTGCTGTCTGTTGTGTGTTCAGACAGACTGAATGACTGTTAGGAGTGTGGTGAATGTAATTAACGCTCATAAAAGTTGCTCTCTGTGTAACACAAACATATTCAAGTAGATTTGTACATTTTCATAAAGGAAATATAGCAACTTAGCACGTTGCTATATAACTGAGGTGCTCTGATTGATTATGTGAATACAGACAGGCCCAAAACTCAGTTTTATCGTACAGTGGGAATTATCATAATTGTCCAGTAAGACAGCTTCAACATTAACATCATGTGTGAAGAAGCAGAACGGTTGCCAGATGAGTTAAAGTTATGTGTTAAAGTTGGATATTTACTCCACCAGATTTAACTAACTAACCTCAAGTGTGAGCAACAGTGTGAGCAACAGTAATGGCGATACTTGACTTAGCAAACTGCTCTAATAACCATCTGTGAAATGCAAATTCATTATCATTAGATTCTTGAAAGTATGTAATTTCCATTCACAGATTCCTGAACCCAGCGCAGGAGAAGCATAATCGTTAGAGGATATTATGCTCATAAAGGCGAGAGGGAGAAAGTGGGATGCTAATTAGGGACTATGAGTTAATTCAACAGCATTAACAGGAGGTTTTGTTTGTGCTATGCAGTAAAAGGGCAGACACCACAGATTAATAATCATAAGTCACGCACACAGACACATTACATTGATGTTGATATGCAGTTGCTAGAGTCCTTACTAACATCTATTACCATGTACACACTATATACTATGAAAATGTGTGTTCCCTGTCATAATGTCTGTTGCGTTTTGGTTTGTCTAATTCCACCCACTGCAAGTTTACCTAATAGTACGACCCTGGTTGCCATTTGGCAGTAAATGCAGCATATAGGAGCCATTGAAGCCAGCAAACAAAAAGGTTAATTATGTTCTGTGATTTTAACTAAACTGACGTCATGTTTTATGTCTGGAAGGCTGCTTATGCAGAGCACACTCTTGAAAGGTGGCCATGTCCACTAACTATAAGTAATGCTTATTAAGCTCTTTGTGCTTGTTGTATGCAGGTATGCAAACATCAGATGTTATATTCGTTCATGAGGGATAATCAATTGGTCCGTTGTGCATTATGTCTTATGTCATGTCTTTTATAGTTGTTTATTTCATCTTTCTCAGGTAGAAGTTATATTAATTATAATTTACTGTAGGGTGAGCAGCTAGAAAATGCACACGTTGAAAGACCTGTTTGTTGTCTTTACACATACTAAAGATATGTGGTGAAAACTGACACCTTAACACAGTCAGAATGTATGTTAGAAATCTCAGCATTAACACTTACGAACAGGGCATATTGGCACGGACAAATTTAATGTATTCTTTTTAAATAGTTTTGGCCCCATCAGCCTTCCATACATTAACAAATAGTTTTTCAGGTTGGTTCCATACACTACATAACAGTTGTTACTACAAACATTTTTCAAGAGTCAATTCAGTTGCAAAATATGTTTGTCACTCCTGCAAATTCCTGAAGTGTGTGTACAAAATAGGACCAAGCACTAAAAAGTGATTTGACCACAGAATTTAGATGCAGTGTGTATGTAGTTTATGTGATTCATGTTCCTCTTTCAGTGTGCATCTGTGGATTTTTTCCAAGTTGAAAACTTAAAGTTAGTGTTTTTTTCTAACTGTAATAGTCATGCAGGCTTTAGCAAACACTGCTAATTAAAGACAGCAGAGAAGAAGAGGAATAAGTGGAGTAGAAAGGGAAAGAGAGCTGAGTGTGTCTGTCCTGGATCTGTCGCTGGCTTTAATGATGAAAAGCAGCATTAATCAGGTCTGTCCAACAGACGCAAGAGGAGAACTTCAGCTCCCCAAAATTAGCCCTGCTGCTAAAGCGTTACCGCCCTGGACAGGAATACCCTGATCCACTTATTAACTCTCTCTCCTTCAAACCCGCTCCAGCTTGGTATGGCCCTCCATCTCTCAGCCCTCTTAATGTTGCACTCTCCTCTTATGGAAGCATATAGTTTAATGTGGTTGAACCCCACATTAGTTTTCTTTTAGAGAAAAATTGAGCTCCTGATGTGAGATATAATCCACAACATTCATGTTTACTTTACAGTCCGTCTGTTGCTAGGTTGTTGTGGGATGTTACCAGAACATTGCTATCGAGTTGCTAAGGTTTTCTGAGTAATTTCTAGCATGTTAGTATAGAGTAGTTTGAAGGGTGAAGAGTGTTGAAGAGTGTTGCTATACATAAAGTTTAATGCATTGCTCTGTAGTGTATAGGGTATTCAAAACTATTTTAGCATGTATTCTAAGTGACTTTTAGCATGTAGCCATGCCATAGCAAAGTTTTTTTTCCAATGCATTGCTACACAGTTGCTTAGGTGTTCTGATTGGTTGTTTGATGAATGCAGATGGGCCCAAAACTGTGTTTTACTGTACACCACGCAACATCATGAAAATATATTAAAGTAGAAACACTTGCTTTAAATAGTAATAATATTTCACAATATTATAGTGTTTACTGTATTTTTAATAGAACAAAAAAATACTTTTTTTGTCTTTTTTTTTTTACATTACATTAAAAAAATGTTACAGACACCAAAATTTGAATGGCAGTAGAATTTTAGAATAGAATGAACTGACCCATCGCAAAGAGTTTGATTGACAGGTGATCTGACCAATCATAACACTGGAGAGTATAGATGAACTTGAATAATGGTGTGTATTGATGTGTTTCCATGGTTGACCTAAATACCTTCTGATGTTCATTCATGTTAATTTCATGCTTTAAGTAAATGTGATAAGATGATGGGTTCACATGTGCCTTTGAATTTTGAATGGTTGCTGTGCTGTTGCTAAGGTGTTTCTATGCTTTGGTTTGAGTGTTCTATGTTTTTGCCACAACATTGCTATGCGGTTGCTAGGGTCTTTGAAGTAATTGTTTCGTTGATTCTTTTAAACTGTTTATAGAGAAACACCTGAGACTAAGTTTCTACACAGCATACTGCCTTTGTTAACTGCCTTTGGGGAAGTCGTGGCCTAATGGTTAGTGAGTCGGACTCGCAATTGAAGGGTTGTGAGTTCGAGTCTCGGGCCAGCAGGAATTGCATGTACAGTGCTCTCTCCACCTTCAATACCACGACTGAGGTGCCCTTGATGCATTGAACCCCCATCTGCTCCCTGGGTGCCGCAGAATAAATGGCTGCCCACTGCTCCGGGTGTGTGCTCACAGTGTGTGTGTGTGTTCACTGCTGTGTGTGTGTGCACTTTGGATGGGTTAAATGCAGAGCACGAATTCTGAATATGGGTCACCATACTTGGCTGAATGTCACGTCACTTTTGTCACTTTCACTTTCACATCATACTCTGAATTTCTGATGGCTCTGCACATGTCAGGCTTTTTAACGTTTGAAATGCGCTCTTATATTCATAAGAGTGTGAATGGTGTCTCAATGGAGTGATGGTGACAATACTGATAAGACACAGCTGTGGACAACCAGCAGTTACTGTTCACACACAAAAGAGCTGACATCATCGATTGAGTATCGATCCAGACACCACACATCACAACTGTGACTTCTCTCTTAGGGGGAGAGAGAGAGAGAGAGAGAGAGAGATAGATAGAGTGAGGGTGAGAGAAAATAGATGGCAAAATCAGATAATAATGCTAAAGAAATGCTTGGGGAAGATGAACGATGAAGTGAAGGCAGAGAACGATGTAAAATGGGAATTGAAGACATAAGAAAACAAAATATACTGCTTTTTGCAGTCTATAAATCTGCTGCTTTGTCTCTTTCTCTCTCTCTCAAGATTCAAGATTGAAGATTCAAGTAGCTTTACTGGCTTGGGAAAAATAAATCTTTACATTGCCAAAGCATAGAAACATTTAAATGAGCATTTAACACAAATATACATAATAATAGAAGCATATAGCTTATAGAGTCTATATATCTGTATAGAGTAAAACAAAAGTACTCTCTCTCTCTGTATCTTGGTTGGTTAGTCATGAATGGAGAGAGGCAGTTTATGGGTGAGAATGATTTGTGAGATGAGAAAAAAAACTGACAAAACCACAAGTAGCATTAGTAGTACTTCATGTGTGAAAATGTCTGCTATTTGTTTGTCTTGATTCCTAATGCATTAGTGAATCAAAATATACAAAAACAAAGAAATAAATGTCATTTTTAGTGGTGACTCTAAAATCAATAAATCAGATGTCACAACATATGATATGATGTCAATATGATCTCAATTTTTTTTTTCACCTTCAAAAACAAATAGCTCATCTACTACACACAAGAATATTTGTTAAATATAATAATTGTATAGCTCTGTACAGGGTTTTGATTAACTAAAAAGAAACTAATATAAATACACACACCCATACATGTACAGGGTTTCTGAGGAAAAACCTGAGACAAAGTTGATTTCTACCTGGCAGCACAGCCTGTAAGACCACGCTGGACCAGTAACAAACCAGCATGTTTCAAAAACTAGACTTACCTGTTGTTTGATGAAAAAAATCAGATGTTACAACCTTTACAATTCTTTGCTTTCTCGCTCTTTGTGCAGCAAGAAAGTTGCAAAGTGTTTGTTTCACAAGTCTTATTGGAAATTATTCTTCCTTTTTCTTGTAACTTAACATTAAACACTCCCATTATCCACACAAGCCGTTTTCTTTTAAAATTGCCACCGTACCACTTTTCAAAGAAAACAAAAGCTAGTTCTGATTCATTCACAGAACTAATGCAAAGCTTATGTCGCTGCGTGTACATTAGCCCACACAGGAGACCAACTCTCAGATGGGAGCATAAGAGGTGGGCTGATTCATATTTGCAGAGACATAAAGGTAGATGAATGACCTCTCCTCTCGGCAGTAAATTAGCGAGAACGCGATCGCTAACAGTAGAAAGCAGTGTCTAGTATAACGGTTATAAATGGTCCTGCTGGATGCTCGGTTAAGACTCATTAAGTTGTTTTTCCCTTGCCTACGGACCACTGAAAGATGAGGAAGGTGGAAGTTGTATCATGGTCGTTTGCCTCTCCGTGGACTCTGTATTAATGAGAGGCGGGCGGCGGTGTTATTGGCTGGACAGTTATGCTAACTGCAGCTTGGCTTGAGTCGGGAGCTCCTGAGCGGAGCAATTAGGCACTAAGTGTAAAAGACAGGAGGGGATGAAATCAGTTCAGCTAGACCATGCATGAGGCCTGTTTCTGTAAATTGGAGGTAATAGGCGGATGGAAAAAGGTACTAGTGCTGCACTAAGGGTGTTTCGTTCTCACAAACCTTCGAGTTCTCAACTGGAGGAGAAACAATGGAGGAGAAAGGTGCTGTGAATGTCTGGCCCATCAGATGAAGCATGATAGTGGAAGTTTTTCTGGTGTGTATGAACAGTGCTGGGTAGTAGCAATGGTGTGAAGCACAAAACTACAGATTGAACCTAAATTTACTTCTCAGTTTTACGTTGTGTTGTTCTTTTACAATTCTAGGTTTAGAACTGACTGTAAAATAGCTTGAAATGTCCCATTGATCTATTATAGTTTGTCACACCATGTATAGTAAGGGATCTTGACATTAATCTATTAACAGGTTTTTACGGTAACATTTTTACTGTTGAAATCACTTTTTTTTACACACACACACACACACACACACAAACATAGATAGATAGATAGATAGATAGATAGAAATAGAATAGCCAAATAGACAAATAATAAACAAATATGAAAAAGTAAAAAAAGTTTTAGTAAAAGTACATATACAGTATAAAGTTACTTACCAATTAACTGTTTTTTTGCCGCAGCATTTTATCAGTCCCTCAAGAAAAACGCGATTATGCGATCGCCTGATTTAATGCATAATCAGCCAAAGGCCGCATATTTATGTGGGGTCGCATTTTTTCAAATACGCCGCTCTTTTGCCGCATAAATTGTCGATTTCAGAAGCAAAAATATGCGGGGCTAGCATGATTTCATAATCCCTGTATTTTCGTTGCAAAAAAACTCACATATATATTAGCAGAAAGTTGAAAAATTTTGCGTTTAATTCACACAAGTAAAGTGCCATTTTTCCCCTATTGCCATGGGAACCTTATGAAGTGAAGTAATTACGTGACGTGAACATCATCTGCAAACCCCGCGGTGAAACGAGGGTGAAACTTGAAGCACGCAAATCATTCTTATTTGCCAACAAAAATAAGCGCAAAAGAACGCGGAGCCAAATTATAATGTGAGAACTTGTGAAAACTGCTGTTTGATGAAAATAGAGAAAAAAAGGTGATTTTTCAACACGCCCTTCTCACTAGGCTACTAACACTGTGGTAGTTTCATTCAGAAGTTGATGCAACTTTCAAGTGTAAGATTGCACTTTTTTGTTACAGAACAGTACCAAAAGCTTACAGTTGTAATTATATTAGTAGTATGTAAAATAATTTACGTTGCAGTAAGAGATTGCAACTTAAATATTCTGTGATTTAGTATGCTCGCTTATCATAGGAAGTAATAAGAAATAACTCTTTACATTAAGGTAGTAGCCTAGTGAGAAAAAGGTGTTGGGGGAATCACCTTTATCTCTTTTAGCAAATCGTGTATGCACATTTTAGTACATTTTAGTACATTCAGGGAATGAATTAGTAAATCGTGCACACAATTTATTTCTTTTTTCTTGCATATAATGTGCAGGCTCTGTAAAACTTATTCTACAGTGTATTTTCTTGATGAAGTTGTATGGTAGTATTCCATCAGTCAGTTTGTGTGTCTGTTATTTCAGCTGTTTAGAATCAGCACTATAGAAACCTCAGTCACGTCTCTACAAGTGCAGTTTGTTTTGTAATTTCAAAGCAGGTTTTTAATGTCTTTAGGAGCCCTCAGGCTTTGCTGATTAATTGCTAACAGATCTTCTTTTACCAGCTTCCTTCACTCTGGCGATCATGCCTCATAGTGCCAGATCCTCATCAACACCATGAGGTCCAGCTGTCACGACACAGAGCCATTTACCAACCCCCTAATGCAGACTAAGACATATGAAGTGAACCACAGCACATGTCAGATCGTCTTCGTGAGGTTCGTTTAAATAAAATATTTAAAATAAAAGAGAAGCATATAATAAAAGTTCTAAAAAATTAATTAGCTAATTAATTAGCATTAGCATCCATTAAACATTCTTTTACAAAAAAATTATAAATTCAATTTTGTAGACCAGAAGGACGCTAGAAGAATGTTGAATCAACAGTAAGTAACACTTGCTGTTATTCCAATTGAATTTCCTGTGTGCTGTGGCCATTTCAATTCAATTAACACTCGAGAAATGAAAAGGAAACCAGTTATTAAATGCTTAATTGTGCCCAACCTTGTCTCATGAAAGTCTCAGCATGTCTCGAACAAAAGTGAGATGTTTTTCGAATAACCAGCATGGCAAACTTTGTCAAATGCAGTGACTAGTTCTCTGAAGAAATGCTCAGAATGTGTAAACTTACCTGACATTGTGTAAAGCTGGTAAATCGGGTTTCAGTGTGGTGTTTTGAGGAGCCTCTTGCCGTTTCTGTGAGCAGTATTCATCAGACGACCCAAGACAGCTTACCTGAGACTGAACTTCCACATCAGATACTGATCTGTCGACACACAGAAAGCCTCTTAAAGCTGTTTATCTTGGTTAAAACTGCTACTTCAACAGTCTAGTTTACCTGTAAGTGGTCTGAGATCTGACAGAAAATATCTTTCTTTCTTTCCCGCACACACATTTGGCCGGTGTGCTTGCGTAAGAAGAAGGAAATCTAATGTTTGACCTCAAGCGGTGTTCATTTACAAACACATTTCACTTCATTTCCATTAAATATTCCTCTCTTGTTTTGGTTCAAAACCCTTCCGGTTCCTGAACCCGAACGTGACGGAAAACATAACAAACGCTCAAGGACTGTTGAGATGAATGGCGTTCCATCATTACTGACTTAACCTCATATTACGCACCTCATTCACACCGAGCGTCTCCTTGGGTTTTCTGAAATGAAAGTGATTGGGAAGAGGTGAGAGTGCAGATGGAGAGTGAGACAGAAGAGATGAAGTGAACCCGGGTCAGGGATGTGATTGGACTGTCATGATCTGGAGCGGCTGTGTCAGGACGTCTGATGCAAGCTGCCTAAGCTTTTGCACAAAGAAACAGATGAAAGTCCTGATCTCACCGCAGTTCTTTTCCACACATGCGTGTGATATTTCCCAATCTCTTTTTCTGCTGGTGGAGAGAAAATGATTGATATGTCAGGCAGACAGGATCTAGGTGATCAGGATTGCGCACAGTTCAGCGTTGAATTAATAATGTATTTTAAATTCCAACCACAATAAGTATCAGTTTTAACTAGAAAACTAAAGTATGGCTAGACAGATTTTAAATGTTGATTTGTTTTAAAATGTAGACAGACAGACAGACAGATAAAGGCCAACATACAAAATAGCTTCTGTTGTGCTTAACAACAAATACATTCATACAGGTTTAAAAAAAAAAAAAACCTGAGGATGAGAAATGATGACATAATTTTAAGCTTTATTATTATTATTATTATTATTATTATTATTATTATTATTAAATAAGCTTTTATCTTAAATTTTCAGTGTCGATTTAAATTTAAGGAAGTTTTAATAGATTTGTTATGCACTTGTGGTTTTTATTTTTATTTTACACACACACACACACACACACACACACACACACACACACACACACACACACACACACACACACACATATATATATATCTATATATATATATATGAAGCAAAAAATACTAGATTGTTTATACATAATACTAGATAAATACTTGTTTGCTAGATAAGCAATACTTTGTAATTTTATTTAATTTTTTTCATGATTTGGTTAGATTTTAAATTGACACTTATTACCAAAAAAAAAAAAAAAACATTTATCTATGACTATATCTGAACATGTTCTAGGGCCTTCCATTTTCTGCATCCTTAAAATATGACACAACATCCCAAAATATAGGAGACCTCAGGAAAAGACTTTTGTTTTGGTGGTGCACTTGAAAATGAAGGTATGTGATTCTGTGTGATTCAGTAAAACGTATTATTGCTGTGAAGGCCTTATGGGCTTTTACATCCAGAGATCATTTAAAATGTGAAGCAAGCAGTTCCGCACTTCCCAATTAAAACCTAATTAGGTGTAATTAGTGAGAGCGTTTCCTGACTGCGTTGGGTTTGTGTAAACGGAGCGGCTGGCATCATTTGTCAGTGTTTGTATGTGTCGTCCTCCTTCTTCAGGGATACTGACACTCTCTTTAAATGGCCGTATCGATCGCATCTCGTCTGTGTCTGTGTCTGTGGCTGCATCTCCCGAGGATAACCTCAGTAAATTTTTAGGACTAGTCTTTCATTCCCTCGCTCTCTCTGGCTCAGTCCCTCAGTGTCACGCATGAAAGGAGATAGAAATCTGTCCTTTCTGACTCTCCCTCTCCAGATTGATGGGCAGCACTCCGCGTCCACGGCGGCCAATCCTGACACTCGTGATGAATGGAGGGTCCAATCGGGGGACGTGACCCTATGTCTCTTCATCCTCCCTCACTATTCTCCCACTTGGTTTGCTGGAATGGAAGAAAGGCCAGGCTCTCGCGGCCGCTGCGGGTGGTTAGAGACGTTCTTCTGTAGTTCCTCTGAGCTTTGGGTGGAGAGGAAGCACATAACTGGGGTCTTTATACCTGCATGAAAGGAGGGAGAACAAAGAGAGAGAATAAAGCTAAAGGAATAGTATACATCCAAAAAATATGACCTGAAAGGAAAATGTTGGGAGCTGATGGTGAGATGATAAGTGCTTCCCATTCAGAAAAACACACAGAGATAGAGGGAATGTTACAAGCTCTTTTCCAAAACATAGTATTCAGCCTTGTAAGACAGCGTCATTATGCAAATGAAACCTTAAAAGTTACTAATACGATATGCTTTACATAGCATTAGGCAGCATCTTATTCATTCATACTGTAAGTAGCATAAAAATCTTGTGAATGAAATTCATAGTCCGTTATTTATTTATTTAACCAACTAAAAATGTGTATAAATGACTTTTTTTAATAAATATAAATCATGAATGTAATATATTATTTTATATTAAATAAAGTCTCTCTCTCTCTCTCTCTCTCTCTCTCTCTCTCTCTCTCTCTCTCTCTCTCTCTCTCTCTCTCTCTATATATATATATATATATATGATTGCATATAATATTTATATTTGATAAGTATATTTATATAATCTATTTATTTATTAGTATTTCAGATTATATATATATATATATATAAATATATATTTTTATAAGCAATTAAATATAGAAAATTAATCTGTTAAATATGTGTCTGATACATTTTTTATTGTGTGTCTGTGTGTGTTTTGTGATGAGTTTTAAGCTCAAGGTTTACAACAATTTAAAGTCACACCAGAGGTGTTCAGCAGGGATCAGTACTTGGCTCAGTCAAGTTCTTCCACAGTGACTAAATCAATCATTACTTTTAAAAATGATTATACACAGAGGCCTTATGCACAGAGGCATTGTGTCATGTTAGAATGGAAAAGGGTCCTTTCCAAACTGTTACTATAAAATTAGATGCACTCATTTCCCTATAATGATATGCAATCACATCTTATGATGATTATCATCATACAGTATGCTTAAGCAGTAAGATTGGTACTCATGGAAATTACTAAAGATGTCAAACCTGTTTATATACATATTTTGTTTATTTTTAAATGCATTCTGTGATTGCATATCTAGAAAGGTAATATATTCCATATGTATCCCAGTGAGAGAATAGTAATAGCATTGGGTGCATTTGGCCAATTAAATGTTTCAGAAAAAAATGTGTAAAAGTAGAGCCACAGCTTGAACCAGTCTTACATTTTAGCTGGTCTCTGGTAAGGCTGATCTGGTTTGGTGGTTTTAAAGGGGGTTTGGGCACATGTCAGGTGGTCAGGCTAGGAGACCTTAAGCTGGTTTAAGCTGTTCTTGTCAGATAAGTGCTGTCTGCGTAGGTAGCTCACTAGGGTTGAGAACAGAGCTTTAGTCTCATGCAGATGTGACCCAGTTCAGACCGCCTGAATGATGAGAGTAAGAGAGGGACAGATGAAAGAAAAGAGAGGAGAACAAAAGTGTTTGATTCTGAAACAAACACAATATAACTGTCAGATATGCCTTATTATTTCATTCGTTCTCTTATAGATGCAGGTACACTTTCCGAAAAAAGGGACAAAAGCTATCATTGTGGTTTTCCCTCTTAAAAGATACTAACATGTACCATTTAGGTTTTATTGTACATGTTATAGATACTAATATGTACCTTCAAGATACAAATATGCATTCTTTAGAGGTAAATGAGGTACAAATGTGTATTTTAAAGGGATACTGCCCCAGTGACAGCTTGTGTACTTTTTTTGTGTGTTTTTTTTTTTTTTGTGAATGTACAAGGGACACTTTTGAGGATGAAAATAAGGCTTGACCTAGTATATACTCAAGTGAGTTTAAAAGAAAACAATAAAAACCAATATTCTGCTCCCTAGATATGACTCATACTGTAAGTCTAAGGTATTTTTTGCCCCATTTTAATCTTAAGCTAAGCTTGGTTGCTTAGAAATGTATTGGCACACTTCAGCAAATCCCATTATTTGGGCTAATATTCAATGTCTGGAGGATGAGTTTTACAGAGTTTTAAAGTTATCACAATACTTAATGCAGGGCAGTTAACTAGAACTAAAATATATAGTTTTAGAAAGTTAACTGAAGTAAAAAAAAAAAGATAAACTTATCTAGCTGCCAGCATTTCTCCTTTTCATTTAGTTTTAATTGATGTACTAAAATAACTAAAAATAAAATAAAAATTAGAAAAACTTAAAAAATGAAATGTGGAAAAGAAAGTGTAATAAAAATATAAATATATTAATGAGAAATCTAATAATAATATTAATAAATAACAGGGATTCATTTAACTGAAAAAAAAATTCTTCTTAAAAAATAGACCTTAAAGAACTAAAAATAGAAGTAAAATAAATAAAACTAAAATGAAAACAGAAAATAATGAGAATAATAACAACAACAAAAAAAAATACTGGTGAATTTCATTTGATTTTTTATTCCAAGCTGAAAACTGACAATTACAGTAATTTCATCTTAGCGTGAATGTAGCATTATTATAGTGACTCAGTCACTCCATTTTAAAAGTGCCATATTATAAGTTTTTATGGTACTTCATCCGTCTGTGTGTCTGTTGAAACTGAGATTTTTTTTTTTCTTCTGTTATTCCTTTTATTATCCTCATCTCACTGGTTTCATTCTGACTCAGCTTTCGTGGGCTGAAAATGAATAAATTCATATTTCACTCTTGATAACCTTCCAAAGACCCCAGAGTCATTAGACATTTTCCCATCATTCCCTCTCTCTCTCTCTCTCTCTCTCTCTCTCTATCTTTTTGTATGTGGTTCTAATTCTCCTCCTCTTCTACCCATCAGGCCGCAGTGGCTTTCATCCGAGGCTGATGAAGAAGACCGTCTCCGAAGCTTTGAAGGGTCTCTGGTTTCTCCTTTAATGCCATCAACATGGCTTTCCAGAAACGTTCCGAGTGCAGACTAATAATCGGAGTTCCTGCTTGACTTTCACCAGCTGTGGAGCTGATCCAGCATCCCGGTTCACAGAGTGACGTGCCCTCTATTTTGATGTGTCAGGCTAATACATGTGGCCCATTTGTCTTAGTTAATTGGGGCAGAGCGGAGCATTGTGGGTAATTCTCCTGTGTCTGTACTGTCTTCACCTCTCCTCCTTTTCGGTTTAAAAAGGTCTGAGTGTTTCATAATTCACGCCTCAGGAGAACCGAACTCTGAGCTCAGAGCCGAATCAAAAGCTTTTTCTACCTCTTCTATTTCAATTCATCTGCTCTGCCTTTACTCTCGATGACTGGTGTGTTCTGAAGAGAGAGATGATAGAAAGCATTATAAATGTATGCATTTTTGCATTACTCTGGTGTTAAAAACTCTCTAGTAAAGGTTGAAATGATCTCTTGCATCATTGTCCAGGTATAGTTGTGAAAACACAGACAATCTAACTGCAACTAATCTGCTGACCATAGATAGTAAAGGAATAGTTCACTTTAAATGAAAATTAGGCCATCCAAGAGTTTGTTTCTTCATCAGAACAGATTTGGAGAATGTAGCAATGCGTGACTTGGTCACCGGTGGATGCTCTGCAGTGAATGGGTGCCGTCAGAATGAGAGTCCAAACAGCTCATAAAAACATCACAATCATCCACAATTAATCCACACCAGTCCAGTCCATCTGTAAATGATTTATGAACAGAAAAACTGTGTTTGTAAGAGACAAATCTATCACTAAGAACTTCAGACTGTTGCTTCTGACCAAAATGCGACAATATAATCCATAAAACTGCTTCCTGCAGTGAAAAAGTTGTCTTGTCTGAATCAGGAGAAAAATCTGCACAGACCAAGCACCATATACAAGCCAAAACTGATGGACTGGAGTGGTGTGGATACTTGTGAATTATTGTGATGTTTTTATCAGCTGTTTGGACTCTCATTCTGACGGCACCCATTCACTGCAGATTGAAGATATATTGGTGAACAAGTGATCTAATGCTACATTTCTCCAAATTTGAGGAATAAACATATTTATCTACATCTTGGATGGCATGAGGGTGAGTCCATTTTCAGGTTTTATGGATATGAAATGTCCTTCATTAAAGCACTTAGGAGTGCAGAGCTTGTACAGCTGAAAGCATTTGCATTCATAGACTTAAAGTGAGTTGCTGGCTTTAGGTGTGTGGTAATTTAAACTGTGATTGGTAATCAGTGGACTGTTTGTTCACGCAGTGTTTTTAATTAAAGCTAGTTGTTCTGCCCGTCACAAAATACAACACGCCACACATCTCTCTCAAAATGAGCAGAACTAACTCTGAACCATTGCTCTGTAGAACTCACCTGAATACATAATGGAAAATAATCCTAATTACTTAGTTTTCAATTATTTAATAATACATGAAAAACTGCAAACTATACTAAATTGGACTTCACTTCTGCTCTGAACTGTTTATCTAATAGAAGGCATTCAAGTTAAAAAGGCAACTTTAAAAATGCAACTTTTTTTTTCCATTGACAAAGTGCATCTTGTATTTTTAATGGCAAAAAAGCATTCTGTGTGAACGGCCCCTTTGACCTCCGCTGGAAAAGTGTTGCAGACGGCGTCACGGACAGGCGATTTTACAAGGTTGCTAGCAAGGAAGCGGGAAGCAAATTGTGAAAACTGTGAAAGCAGTCAAAAGAAGTGGCATGCACTTCAGCCTAAAAAACCAAACATCCAGCGGCCATCTGCAGAAACATAACCACCATGACCATGTTAAGACTGTGCTTTAAGATCTAATCTGATCAACTAGCAGTTGCAAAGGCATAATCGTTCTTACTTTTTGTTTTAACTAGAATCATTTGTGCTACAAACCAGTGTGTTTAAAATAATAAGACATGAAAATAATATGATAATAATTCCCAGTTTGCAATGTCAAGCAGCATAACAGACTGTTTTTCATCAGCTAAAACAACTATAGTCACTGGAAACTTAGCACGTTCAAGTTAACAATATCCCACTCCTTTGTTATAAATGAGGTGGAGATTGCTATGGAAATATTGCTGGCTAAAAGCTGGACTGAGTGAGTACATGATATATATATATATATATATATATATATATATATATATATACATAAGTTTTTTTCTCTTGTAGAGTATAAGAATAACCATATTGATTCCAGGTTTTGCTGTAAAACTGTTGAATTAGATCTGATTTAGTTCTGTTTTTCAGTGTTATTTTAGTATCATTTTGTCAAGGTGTCACATTTATATACAATTATAGATCTTATTAATATTTTATATGTTCAGTTTTTAATTGTTTTAATTTATTAATATTTTATTATACATTAAGTAGGTTTAGTTTTAGTTTTTAAATACTTTATACTATTTTTGTGTATTTTTATATCTCTGTTTAACTTTAATTAAATTATTACAGTTTTAGTTTTATTAGTTTTAGTAATTCATTAATTCATATTTGCCAAAGTATTTCTTCTTCTTCTTCTTCTTCTTCTTCTTTTTTTTATTAAGATTTATATTTTATATGTCAGTTTTATTTTAAAGAATGAAATTTATTTTTAATAGATTTAGATCTGGTTAAAATTAACAACACTGCTGTTTTTATGTTCTGATATAACTTGGACGTCAAAAGCACAAGTCAGTTTTTAAACGGGAGATTAAACGCTTGTGTCATTTACCAGAAGCGAGAAAGACGGATGCAGGAATATAGAAAGTCAAGAAGGCACTGTCAGTGTGTGTGTGTGTGTTTGTGTGTGTGTGTGTGTGAATGGCGGGGTCTTAATGCCTGATTGGACTGATTAGAGGGAGTACTGCGCTTGCACTTTTGATAAATTGCTTTGATGAGAGAGATACAAAATGAGTAGCAGAGGAGCTATTAAAAAGAGAGAGAGGGGTGGGAAGGTGGAGAACGGACGGCTTTGGGAAGGTTTAATGTCATCGCTGACCTACAACAACTCATGAGCAACTCCTTCTCGAGGGTCAAACGGCCACAAAACGTCAGGATACAGATACAGAGATAGAGATCAGACTGATATCTGATCAACACTGTACTCTCGTTTTACAGGAAACCAGCCCATAGAAACATAACACTACAAAAGCATATCAGACTTCTGGTTTGTTTGTATAAATGCAGCATCTTATGCAACATCTAATATCTGGTTCCTTTCATTCGATTTTGCAGTGAAATGTGACCGGGACATGTTTTGGTGATGCTCTTTGATGGTCCAAGAAACGGTGTCGGCTCAACATTTGCACACTGCAAATCTCTGTCCTTGTGGGATGAGAACTGCTCTGCTCCCTTGATCTCTGTTTTGGTCTCTCTGTCCCTTCGCCCGCCTCATCTAGTGTCCCGATCAGTGACATTTAGACAGAAATGGTAATTGATTCATGTAGCGAATGCTGCAGAAACGCTCCTCTGCTTTGGCAGGTCGTCCACTGCGGGGTTTCTGAAGATGCTTTCACATGCTCTGGTTATTAGATGTGTTTGCTATTGCAGTTGCTCATACTTTATCTTAGAGGTTTGAACAAACTTCTAATCCTTACTATTAAACTTCAGCATGCAGCTTGTTGGTAGAGAAACTTTCATTGACCGAGGGACCTGAGCCATATCTAGAGACCTGAATGTCAAAGAGTCTTGGACCAGATAGCGACCAACTAGCATAGCATCACATTGCATCATGGTGTCATGTTTTACACTGGCAAGCACCTCAGAATATCTACATTTACACATTAAAATTGGAGCTTTATCACTCTTCTGTTCTTATAATGGTATACTAGTCATATTATTTTTGTAATGAGATTGATGGATACTTTAAAATTCCTCTTTCGGTTAAGAAATCTTAATTATGATGTCAAGTGCGTTTTGAAGCAATGCACTATTTCTACATTCAGTTCAACAAGACTTTTGGAATATAATTAATTAAGAATGCATGTTGAATACCATTGCTTTTTATGTTTTCATTCAATTGATAAAGCTTTTGTAAATTCAATTGTTATGCATACTATCATAATTGCATAATACTATGGTATTTTGTACATTTTAAATGTACGGTTAATGCAGACTCTGAATTCATTGCATCCACCATGTTTCTCACTGGCATGCCATTTTATTTGATATCATAAACAGTGCAACAGTTGGGTTCTTAAAATTGAAACTCCCATTCATTTTGACCAAAGGGAATCTTTAATGATAACTTAATCATTCTAAAAATGCTTAAATTAAAAATAACTTTTTAAAAGCTATAAGGTTGTTAATCGATGGCATATGCTTTTGTTGTCTGCATTATTTGAACTCGTTTTCATTTAATAATCTTGGTTAACAGCACACTTCCTGGTGAAAAGGTTCCTTGTGAAAACTTCCCATGTTTCTCCACAAATCAGAGAACCGAAATTACCGAATCGCACCAAAAGCGCTGACAGCAACGTAATAAAATTAATTCTCCTTATATGTTCTTTCATAAATGCATTGTTTAAAAATAAACTCATAATATTTTATTCCCATAACCATCTATGAATCAATAGTTTTATTTGTTTTTAATTCACTATATAGCATATACCATACTATTTTTTATGTAGAAGAACATATAGTATATCCTGAGTTGTAAACAGTACACTGTAGCGATTCAGTCTGAGTCTTCTTAGATGTAAGGCATTTTTGAGGTTGTTCTAGTGTCAGTCTCCAATGCTTGTCTCTTGTATCTGTGTCTCAAGGGATGCTGGGTCAGAGGTAAACTTCTTTGAATCCACCCCTGTGATCTTCCTTTAGACCACACGCGTGCACGCTGTGTTTCTGAGCGCTGATGAGCGGGAACCTGATGATAAGACCATGCTAATTTTCACTCGTCTTATCTCATAAGGACTCTGCGGTGGATCCGGCTCATTGCTGTTACAAGATACCGAGCTACATTTGTCCACATCTCGACAGATGTAAGCGTGAGCGTCTTTGATAAAACTGCAGGGCCAAAAACCTTCTCTACGCAAATGCACTAATGCAATTGGAGGGTTCACAGCCCGTAGAGGGAAATCCGAAGTCTCGATTTGCACTTAGCTTGCAGAAAAGGCTCTGATAGAGTCTTAGTTTGATGCTTAATTAGTTACTTGTCATGTCAACTAATGCTTTTTATTCACAGCGACTCAGTGACAAACTTCACCGACTACTGCACCGGTTCCTCTGAGGACATCTGCGGTCTTCCTCAAAAGCATGCAGGGAAGACAAAATAAATGAGATATCTTTAATATTTCAATCATTTCTTCTAGACGGCAAAATAATTACATGGATCTGCTTCTTAGATGTTTCTTCTGAGAAAATGAGACACGTTTGAGATCACAGGGAGCATCTGGAATTTGAAAAAAGAGGTTTAATAATGTGCTCAGATACAAAAAAATTGCAATAAATTGTTCTGAGCTGCTCCACATTCAAATTATAGCTTTGTATCCTTAATTCTTTTTATTTGTTTTGGCACAAACCTGAAATTTTTGCCTTAGCAGTTCCAAACAACCTACTATTAACATATTGGCTGTTTATCAGTTCTCATAAAGCACATATTCTGCATTCATCCCTAATCCATACCAATGCCTAAACTTAACAACTACCTAATTAACTATTAACAATCAGCAAATGACGAGTTTATTGAGGCAAAAGACATATAGTTAATGGTTTGTCAATAGTGAGAATTTGACATTTAAATAAAGTATAACCATTAACTTTATTATGGAATACGTGATTACAAATTATTCACACAATGGCATTAAAATATTAATCATTTATTGATGCTCCCTAATACTTTCCTAAGTTTAAATGTGATGCAGGTACTTGAAGTTCCCCTGTTAATATTTAATAATATTGCATTATTTAATTTCATAACACATTAGCATGCAAGTTATGTCAAAAGTAATCTAAAAGTAATCTTTGATCTCTCTTACACAAAGCTATAGGATGCAAACTATTCACCAAATTGTAATGTAATGGAAAACATTCTCCTATATTTTGGTTCCTAGACATGGTATTAGATTTGTATTGGTCAATGGAATATTTCAGCCATGCTAAAATGCGCACAAAACATAGTTAAGGGTGTTTTACACATATATATCTACTATATAGATGCCCCATTTGACCGCTCCAAATAGTAGAAGCGTCCGCCATCTTGGAACGGTCAACTTGTCATCATTCACCATCGCAGGACTGTGGCATCTTCGAATTCATTGGTTACTATGGTGAATGACACCAAGTTGACCTTTACAATATGGTGGACGGCTTAGGTGAAACAGTTGGCATCTGCGTATACATGCCCATGCTTTTACACTCTTAAAAATAAATGTTCTTTTTGACTTCTGTGTTTCCACGAACAACCTTAATAAGCATTCATGGAAAGTTTCATAGAAGTTTATTTATGCTCAAGAAAAGAATCTTCAAATTATTTATACGTTCTTTACATATTTTGTTTTGTTCAATGAAGGGTTCTTTAGGGAACCTATCCGTGATTTTCTTAAACCTCCCTTTGGAAGCTTAATTTATTTTTAAAAGTGAATGTTCTCCTTTTTATCTCGTAGTTTCTGAAAGAAAGCTTGGCGCTTTAATTAGTAGTCATGTAATCAACAAGACTGAAGTCTGACACCAGCAAAGTTTGAACTTCTGGATTAGTCAGCAAATGTTCTCAGTTTATCAATCAAGCGGTAAGCAGTTATCAATGCTGAAATGTTTACAGTCCAGTGGTGTATGTAACTATAGGAGGTCCCGTAGAGGAACAGCTTGTGTGGGCGCACCATCTTCACAGCTGAATATTCCTCTGTGATTAATTACATCTTTTCAGAGAGCTGAAATTTCTGCCTCATAATTCCTTAGCCAATGTCAGCACTGACGTTACCTGTCAGGGTTTTTTTTTTTTTTTTTTTGCTGAGGTCGCAGTTCTGAGGTGGGAGCAGTTAACATCTAATGTACAGTCCGTGCTCCCACTGTGCGTCTGTCTCTCTCATACATGCTGATTGACAGAAAGACAGCGCTCGCTTGCAAACCTTCGGACCAAAGAACTCATAAAATAAGACAAGTTCCTCAAACTCTTCCTGGTTTAACAGTGTCTGCAAATTAAATGCGCAATTTTCTTCTGAGAGACATGCTACAAAACTTGTGCAGTTTCGATTTCCTCTCAAATTACAGCTCTATTGTTACTATTAAGGTACTTAATGTTTCTAATGAATGTTTTTTTCATTAATGTGGATGAGAAAACCAAAGTTTTTTATTTTTATTCAAAGCCAGGGACATGGTGTTTTGTTCAAATAAATAATACATATACTTTCTTTAACTGGCTATAAGGACATGTAAAAAAAAGCATGTTCTTCTATTTATATAAAATAATACTATCATTAAAATTTTGCACAGAATGAGTCTTTATGAGCAATTAATACATTTAAGCTTAAATACTTAAGAGTTTCATGGTTACATGTTTGATGCAGATAAAAAAAAAGAGATAATATTTATTTTACAAGCTGTTTCTTACAGCAAATGAACTATTATTCCTAACAAAATGTTGTTATTATTATTAGTTATTTCTCATTAGCAACATTCCTTTTCTATTTCACTCCTTTAGAAGTCTAGAATGCATAACAGTCTGAATTTCATTTAAATGTTTTCCTCATAATGCTCTTCTCTTTGATATTTATATTATTTTGCTGTCCAACACATCCAAGTTCAAGACTCATCCCAATAACGATGAGTCAGGGTTTCATAATCTTTTCCTGAACTTTCTGACTTCTAAAGAAGTCTTAAATGTAGGTCTTATATCTACCTGCCCGTCTTTAATTAAGTTGGCTTGAAAAAGCCAACTTACTGATCTACTATTTAATCTTATTATTAAGTTGGCTTGAAAAAGCCAACTTACTGATCTACTATTTAATCTTATTATTATTATTATTATTATGTTGGCTTGGCAACAAGCCAACATACTGTTATGCTATTTAAACTTCTTCTTTTTCTTCTTATTATTATTTTTCTGAGACTAAACGCTACTCCTCCTAGGGCTTTAAAGCTACAAGCCCCAAACTCGGCAGACACCTGCGGGATAGAGGGGTGCTTGTTGCTATATCTTTTCAGAGTGATCAGACTTATAGTTTTTTTTTTATTAATTTTTAAATATCAATTCCCATAGACTTCCATTGTCTGAGAAAAATCGCGCCCCTACTGGTTGCAATACCCGGAGTTTTGTTTACTTTCGCTTTTAAACAAGTTAAAAATATAAGTAAATAATACAATTTCCCTCAACCTGACACGCTAAACCAACATATGTGATTATTACAGGGGTCAGGGCTCATTAATAATTTATTTCTGGGCAGAGACCAGTCAGACGAGAGAAGAATCACGGCTGGTCAGCTGCTGGAGGCATTGTCTCAACACGGAGCTCACAACGAGCGAATTTATTCTTATTTAAGACATTTTAAAACGGCGATTGCACGCAATCCACACGTTAGAACACACCAAGAGCTAAATTCAGATGTTTCTGAACTGTTTAAAGTATTAACATGATATATTCGCGGCAGCAACTGCCCGCGAGCTCGCTATGTATTTCTCTGAACACTTGAAGAGAATTTACAGCCTGTCACATTAAAACACTGCAGCGAAACGGCACAAAACAATTAGAAGAATATATTACACATATGAAAATGAGTGTTTATATGTGCTTGTGAGATTTTATCTGTCAGGCTGAACATCACATCAATTGCTATCCATCGTCACAACATGGTAAAGTCATTTATATATATATTTTTAAGAGCTTCTTAAAATAAATATTCCTGCGAATGCACACAATCCACCCATTGGAACACACTAAGAGAAAAATCCAGGGGTTTTTGAGCCGTGTATGTGTGCAAAATGCAATATTTGACATCGCGAAGGGAAAAAAAAGTCACATGACAGCCGCGTTTCGGGGCGAGATCAGACAAATAAATAGGCTACACATTTCATTCACACTGACAAGCTAAATCAACATATGTTATTATTACCGGGTCAGATATCTCATTAATAAATTATGTCTCTGACCAAAGAACAGAGAGAAAGACGAGAGAGAAATGAATACTTCATCAGCATTTTTTAAGAGCTTCCAAAAATAATATCACAGCACTAATCCACCCATCAGAACACAACAAGAGCAGAATTCAAGTGTTTTTGAGATGTTTATGTGTGCAAAATGAAATATAATTTGACAGCGTGATACAACTTATGAATACTGGAAGGAAAACAAGTCACGACAGCCTTTTAACTCTGGAGTCGATTAACGCATATACGCGTTTTGAGTCATTTTCTCCTGATAACCCCGACAATTACTTAAATTACACTTTCAGTTTTAATCGTACAGATAAGAGCAATACATCAATCGAATCTGTAAAGGGTCTACTTTTTTTTGGATACAAACATAATAACAACAAAACTTTGTGCACTTATAAAATAAAGATAACAAACAAGGTGCAGCCTTGGTCTGCGCTGATCTTCATTTACAAACACGTCATTAAAATGAACTGTAACTCCATGAATACTCAACGAAGAGACATGAGAGATATATCTATAGAAAGCTTGACATGTCTACTTTCAAACCAAACAAGTGCTGCCGAACAAATATTCTGTGATAAAGTAATCCATATCAAAACAACGCGATGTCCTTTTTTCACGTCTAATGTGTATGGAAGGCCAAGAGGGTCAAATACACGTGAATTTTAACGTGTCTCTGTAAAGGGTCTACTTTTTTTGGATACAAACATAATAACAACAAAACTTTGGGCACTTATAAAATAAAGATAACAAACAAGGTGTGCTGTCTGCAGCCTTGGTCTGCGCTGATCTTCATTTACAAACACGTCATTAAAATGAACTGTAACTCCATGAATACTCAACGAAGAGACATGAGAGATATATCTATAGAAAACTTGACATGTCTACTTTTAAACTAAACAAGTGCTGCCGAACAAATATTCTGTGATAAAGTAATCCATATCAAAACAACGCGATGTCCTTTTTTCACGTTTAATGTGTATGGAAGGCCAAGAGGGTCAAATACATGTATGTACACACGTATTTAATATTATTTATTTATCGGCACTGCACAACATGGTAAAGTCATTTATATATTTTTTAATAGCTTCTTAAAATACTATATTACTCCGATATTATATCCAATATTGTTTAACGGTTAAATACGTGTTGTTTCCACGTGAAAAATCAGCGGGTATTTAAGGTGTATTTCACGTTGAAATACACGTGAAATACACGTGAAGTACACGTTAAAAATCAGTTTGAAGAGGTCAATGTCATTGGCTGCTGAGGACTTGGGTCAAACCACTTCTGTGAGCTTAGAGGGGTGTACCATTCATAGACAGGCAACCACCATTTAACATGCTATAGATCAGCTTATTCAGCCTTATTATTTAGTATTTTTTCTTTTCTGTTTAGTATAGCCTATAGAAATAATATATTTAAGTTTCAGTTTTATGAAATATTTATTTTATAATAAATATTAATTAAAATTTTGTGGTGATAGTATAAAGTTTATAAAAGTTACAGTATTTTGTAATGAAACAGGACTTTTTGTTTAGCTCTTGACTCGCCAAAGTATACTATATATAGTGTCCCTTCTTTAATTTTTCAGTAATGTGTGATAACTTAAAATATGTTGTCAGTACTATTAACATAAGATTACATTGAATGGTATTTAGGAGATTATGGTTTTTGCATGACTTATTTCGCATTCTGCTAGACAACCCTGTCGTAGCTGTTATCATAGCCTAGGCTTTTTATTAAAAAAAGAAAACAGCAAGGGACCATGGAAAAAGACTGTTGCAGGTGTATTTTTTTATGGTATTATTATTTTTATTTTTTGCAGCGGGGCAACTCAAGAATGTTGGGCACACAAGTACTGTGGCTCTTTTGCCCCCATGGCCAAGATGGCCAAGCCAACATCAAAGTTAGTTCACTAACTTTTAATTCTAGTTAAGTTGGCTTGAAAAAGCCAACTTACTGATCTACTATTTAATCTTATTATTATTATTATTATTATTCTTCTGATCCAAATTTTAAACACTATCTCCTCCTAGAGCTTTCAAGCTAGAACCACCAAACTCGGGTCAGACCTTCAGACTGGTCTGACTCGGGTTGCTATATCTTTTCTAACTGATTCAGCTTATGGTTTTCGTAAACCAGACTACCAAAACCACCTTAAATCCCATAAACTTTCATTGAGGGGGTACAAACTTTTGAAAAATAAGGCTTATAATATATTTAAGCTGTCTACTACCATAGCAAACCTTAAAAACTCTCTACTGAGAATACAGCTAAAACCAGCCTAAGCTGATCAGTTGTTTTGGCTAGTCTCCCAAACTGGTTTTTAAGTGGTTTTGACCACTCTCACGTTGGTCTTAGCTGGGTTTTAGCTGGTTTTTACTGAATCCACTGTTTTTAGCTGGTTTTGGCCAGATTCGCATAGAAACATGCTAACAACATGCTAGTTACTTGCTAATCAGACTAGAAACATACTTCTAACAAGTTTTAAAGTGGTTTTGGCCACTGTCACGCTGGCCTTAGCTGGTCTTAGCTGGTTTTAGGTGGTTTTCTTTACTGAATCAACTGGTTTTAACTAGATTATCATATAAACATGTTAATAACATGTTAGTAACTTGCTAATCAGACTAGAAACATACTTCTAACATGGTTTAAAGTGGTTTTGGCCACTGTCAAGCTGGCTTTAGCTGGTCTTAGCTGGTTTTAGGTGGTTTTCTTTAATGAATCAACTGGTTTTAGCTAGATTATCATAGAAACATGTTAACAACATGTTAGTAACTTGATAATCAGACTAGAAACATACTTCTAACATGGTTTAAAGTGGTTTTGGCCACTGTCAAGCTGGCTTTAGCTGGTCTTAGCTGGTTTTAGGTGGTTTTCTTTACTGAATCAACTGGTTTTAGCTAGATTATCATAGAAACATGTTAACAACATGTTAGTAACTTGATAATCATGTCAGAAACATGCTTTTAACATGGTTTTAAAGTAGTTTTGGCCACTGTCACGCTGGTCTTAGCTGGTTTCTAACTGAATCAACTGGTTTTACCTGGATTAGCATAGAAACATGTTAGTCACTTGCTAATCATGCTAATGACATGCTAGTCACTTGCTAGTCATGCTAGCCACATGCTAGTCACATGTTAATCATGCTAGCAACATGCTAGTTGTATACTAATCATTCTAAAAACATGCTAGAGACATACTAGCAACATGCTAATCATGCTACAAACATGCTAACGACATGCTAGTCACTTGCTAATCATGTTAATAAAATCATGCTAGCAACTTGTTAGTCACATGCTAGTCATGCTAGAGACATGCTAGCAACATGCTAATCATGCTAAAAATCATGCTAGCAACATGCTAGTCGCATGCTAGTCATGCTAGAGACATGCTAGCAACATGCTAATCATGCTAAAAATCATGCTAGCAACATGCTAGTCGCATGCTAGTCATGCTAGAGACATGCTAGCAACATGCTAATCATGCTAAAAATCATGCTAGCAACATGCTAGTCGCATGCTAGTCATGCTAGAGACATGCTAGCAACATGCTAATCATGCTAAAATCATGCTAGCAAACATGCTAGTCGCATGCTAATCATGGTAAAATCATGCTAGCACCATGCTAATCATGCTAAAATCATGCTAGCAACATGCTAGTCGCATGCAAATCATGCTAAAATCATGCTATCAACATTGTAATCATGCTAAAATAATGGTAGCAATATGCTAGTCGCATGCTAATCATGCTAAAATCATGCTAGCAACATGCGAATCATGCTAAAATCATGCTAGCAACATGCTAGTCGCATGCTAATCATGCTAAAATCATGCTAGCAACATGGTAATCATGCTAAAAATCATGCTAGCAACATGCTAATCATGCTAAAAATCATGCTAGCAACATGCTAGTCGCATGCTAGTCATGCTAGAGACATGCTAGCAACATGCTAATCATGCTAAAATCATGCTAGCAACATGCTAATCATGCTAAAATCATGCTAGCAACATGCTAATCGCATGCTAATAATGCTAAAATCATGCTAGCAACATGCTAATCATGCTAAAATAATTCTAGCAACATGCTAGTCGCATGCTAGAAACATGCTAATCATGCTAGCAACATGCTAATCATGCTAAAAATCATGCTAGCAACATGCTAGTCGCATGCTAGTCATGCTAGAGACATGCTAGCAACATGCTAATCATGCTAAAATCATGCTAGCAACATGCTAATCATGCTAAAATCATGCTAGCAACATGCGAGTCGCATGCTAATAATGCTAAAATCATGCTAGCAACATGCTAATCATGCTAAAATAATGCTAGCAACATGCTAGTCGCATGCTAGAAACATGCTAATCATGCTAGCAACATGCTAATCATGCTAGCAACATGCTAATCATGCAAAAATAATTTTAACAACATGCTAGTCGCATGCTAGAAACATGCTAATCATGCTAAAATCATGCTAGCAACTTGCTAGTCGCATGCTAGTCATGCTAGAGACATGCTAGCAACATGCTAATCATGCTAAAAATCATGCTAGCAACATGCTAGTCGCATGCTAGTCATGCTAGAGACATGCTAGCAACATGCTAATCATGCTAAGATCATGCTAGCAACATGCTAATCATGCTAAGATCATGCTAGCAAAATGCTAATCATGCTAAAATCATGCTAGCAACATGCTAGTCGCATGCTAATCATGCTAAAATCATGCTACCAACATGTTAATCATGCTAAAATAATGCTAGCAACATGCTAGTCGCATGCTAGAAACATGCTAATCCTGCTAACAACATGCTAATCATGCTAGCAACATGCTAATCATGCTAGCAACTTGCTAGTCGCATGCTAGTCATGCTAGAGACATGCTAGCAACATGCTAATCATGCTAAAATCATGCTAGTAACATGCTAGTCGCATGCTAATCATGATAAAATAATGCTAGCAACATGCTAATCATGCTAAAATAATGCTAGCAACATGCTAGTTGCATGCTAGAAACATGCTAATCATGCTAAAATCATGCTAGCAACTTGCTAGTCGCATGCTAGTCATGCTAGAGACATGCTAGCAACATGCTAATCATGCTAGCAAAATGCTAGTGATATGCTAGCCACATGTTAATCATGCTAGAAACATACTAGCCACATGCTAATCATGCTAGAAACATGCTAGCAACATGCTAGTCGCATGCTAGTCATGCTAGAGACATGCTAGCAACATGCTAATCATGCTAAAAATCATGCTAGCAACATGCTAGTCGCATGCTAGTCATGCTAGAGACATGCTAGCAACATGCTAATCATGCTAAAATCATGCTAGCAAACATGCTAGTCGCATGCTAATCATGGTAAAATCATGCTAGCACCATGCTAATCATGCTAAAATCATGCTAGCAACATGCTAGTCGCATGCAAATCATGCTAAAATCATGCTATCAACATTGTAATCATGCTAAAATAATGGTAGCAATATGCTAGTCGCATGCTAATCATGTTAAAATCATGCTAGCAACATGCTAATCATGCTAAAATCATGCTAGCAACATGCTAGTCGCATGCTAATCATGCTAAAATCATGCTAGCAACATGCTAATCATGCTAAAATCATGCCAGCAACATGTTAGTCGCATGCTAATCATGCTAAAATCATGCTAGCAACATGCTAATCATGCTAAAATCATGCCAGCAACATGCTAGTCGCATGCTAATCATGCTAAAATCATGCTAGCAACATGCTAATCATGCTAAAATCATGCCAGCAACATGCTAGTCGCATGCTAATCATGCTAAAATCATGCTAGCAACATGCGAATCATGCTAAAATCATGCTAGCAACATGCTAGTCGCATGCTAATCATGCTAAAATCATGCTAGCAACATGGTAATCATGCTAAAAATCATGCTAGCAACATGCTAATCATGCTAAAAATCATGCTAGCAACATGCTAGTCGCATGCTAGTCATGCTAGAGACATGCTAGCAACATGCTAATCATGCTAAAATCATGCTAGCAACATGCTAATCATGCTAAAATCATGCTAGCAACATGCTAATCGCATGCTAATAATGCTAAAATCATGCTAGCAACATGCTAATCATGCTAAAATAATTCTAGCAACATGCTAGTCGCATGCTAGAAACATGCTAATCATGCTAGCAACATGCTAATCATGCTAAAAATCATGCTAGCAACATGCTAGTCGCATGCTAGTCATGCTAGAGACATGCTAGCAACATGCTAATCATGCTAAAATCATGCTAGCAACATGCTAATCATGCTAAAATCATGCTAGCAACATGCGAGTCGCATGCTAATAATGCTAAAATCATGCTAGCAACATGCTAATCATGCTAAAATAATGCTAGCAACATGCTAGTCGCATGCTAGAAACATGCTAATCATGCTAGCAACATGCTAATCATGCTAGCAACATGCTAATCATGCAAAAATAATTTTAACAACATGCTAGTCGCATGCTAGAAACATGCTAATCATGCTAAAATCATGCTAGCAACTTGCTAGTCGCATGCTAGTCATGCTAGAGACATGCTAGCAACATGCTAATCATGCTAAAAATCATGCTAGCAACATGCTAGTCGCATGCTAGTCATGCTAGAGACATGCTAGCAACATGCTAATCATGCTAAGATCATGCTAGCAACATGCTAATCATGCTAAGATCATGCTAGCAAAATGCTAATCATGCTAAAATCATGCTAGCAACATGCTAGTCGCATGCTAATCATGCTAAAATCATGCTACCAACATGTTAATCATGCTAAAATAATGCTAGCAACATGCTAGTCGCATGCTAGAAACATGCTAATCCTGCTAACAACATGCTAATCATGCTAGCAACATGCTAATCATGCTAGCAACTTGCTAGTCGCATGCTAGTCATGCTAGAGACATGCTAGCAACATGCTAATCATGCTAAAATCATGCTAGTAACATGCTAGTCGCATGCTAATCATGATAAAATAATGCTAGCAACATGCTAATCATGCTAAAATAATGCTAGCAACATGCTAGTTGCATGCTAGAAACATGCTAATCATGCTAAAATCATGCTAGCAACTTGCTAGTCGCATGCTAGTCATGCTAGAGACATGCTAGCAACATGCTAATCATGCTAGCAAAATGCTAGTGATATGCTAGCCACATGTTAATCATGCTAGAAACATACTAGCCACATGCTAATCATGCTAGAAACATGCTAGAAAAATGCTAGTCGCATGCTAATCATGCTATAAACATGCTAGCATCATGTTAATCCTGCTAAAATCAAGGTAGCAACATGCTAGTCACATGCTAGAAACATGCTAGCAACTTTGCTAATCATGCTAACGACATGGTAGTCACTTGCTTATAATGCTAGTAATATGTTTATCACTTTCTTTTTTAAACTTCTTAACTTTTCAAACTTTTAAATCTTTTTAAACTTTTTAAGCTTTTCAAACTTTCTAAATTTTTCTAACTTGCTGGCCAGGCTTTTTCAAGCCAACTTAAAGTTTGAAAACAAACTTTATTATCTAGTTATTATTATTATTCTTCTGAGCCAAATTTTAAACACTATCTCCTCCTAGAGCTTTCAAGCTAGAACCACCAAACTCGGGTCAGACCTTCAGACTGGTCTGACTCGGGTTGCTATATCTTTTCTAACTGATCCGGCTTATGGTTTTCGTAAACCAGACTACCAAAACCACCTTAAATCCCATAGACTTTCATTGCGGGGGTACAAACTTTTGAAAAATAAGGCTTATAATATATTTAAGCTGTCTACTACCAGGGCAAACCTTAAAAACTCTCTACTGAGAATACAGCTAAAACCAGCCTAAGCTGATCAGTTGTTTTGGCTAGTCTCCCAAACTGGTTTTTAAGTGGTTTTGACCACTCTCACGCTGGTCTTAGCTGGGTTTTAGCTGGTTTTTACTGAATCCACTGTTTTTAGCTGGTTTTTGCCAGATTCGCATAGAAACATGCTAACAACATGCTAGTTACTCACTAATCAGACTAGAAACATGCCTATAACATGGTTTTAAAGTGGTTTCGGCCACTGTCACGCTGGCCTTAGCTGGTCTTAGCTGGTTTTAGGTGGTTTAGTATAGAAAAATGAAAACAACATCCTAGTTACTTGCTAATCAGACTAGAAACATACTTCTAACAAGTTTTAAAGTGGTTTTGGCCACTGTCACGCTGGCCTTAGCTGGTCTTAGCTGGTTTTAGGTGGTTTTTCTTTACTGAATCAACTGGTTTTAGCTAGATTATCATAGAAACATGTTAATACCATGTTAGTAACTTGCTAATCAGACTAGAAACATACTTCTAACATGGTTTAAAGTGGTTTTGGCCACTGTCAAGCTGGCTTTAGCTGGTCTTAGCTGGTTTTAGCTGGTTTTCTTTACTGAATCAACTGGTTTTAGCTAGATTATCATAGAAACATGTTAACAACATGTTAGTAACTTGATAATCAGACTAGAAACATACTTCTAACATGGTTTAAAGTGGTTTTGGCCACTGTCAAGCTGGCTTTAGCTGGTTTTAGCTGGTTTTCTTTACTGAATCAACTGGTTTTAGCTAGATTATCATAGAAACATGTTAACAACATGTTAGTAACTTGATAATCAGACTAGAAACATACTTCTAACATGGTTTAAAGTGGTTTTGGCCACTGTCAAGCTGGCTTTAGCTGGTCTTAGCTGGTTTTAGGTGGTTTTCTTTACTGAATCAACTGGTTTTAACTAGATTATCATAGAAACATGTTAATAACATGCAAGTAACTTGCTAATCAGACTAGAAACATACTTCTAACATGGTTTAAAGTGGTTTTGGCCACTGTCAAGCTGGTCTTAGCTGGTTTCTAACTGAATCAACTGGTTTTAGCTCGATTATCATAGAAACATGTTAACAACATGTTAGTAACTTGATAATCATGTCAAAAACATGCTTTTAACATGGTTTTAAAGTAGTTTTGGCCACTGTCACGCTGGTCTTAGCTGGTTTCTAACTGAATCAACTGGTTTTACCTGGATTAGCATAGAAACATGTTAGTCACTTGCTAGCCATGCTAGCCACATGCTAGTCACATGTTAATCATGCTAGCAACATGCTAGTTGTATACTAATCATTCTAAAAACATGCTAGAGACATACTAGCAACATGCTAATCATGCTACAAACATGCTAACGACATGCTAGTCACTTGCTAATCATGTTAATAAAATGCTAGCAACATGAAAATCATGCTAGAGACATGCTAGCCACATGCTAATCATGCTACTAAATGTTAACAACATGCTAATCATGCTACAAACATGCTAGCAACATGCTAATCATGCTAGCAAAATGTTAGCGACATGCTAGCAACATGCTAATCATGCTAGAAACATGCTAACAACATGCTAGAGACATGCTAGCCACATGCTAATCATGCTAGAAACATGTTAGCAGCAGCTTATCATGCTACAAACATGCTAGCAACATGCTAATCATGCTAGCAAAATGTTAGCGACATGCTAGCAACATGCTAATCATGCCAGAAACATGCTAACAACATGCTAGAGACATGCTAGCCACATGCTAATCATGCTAGAAACATGCTAGCAACATGCTTATCATGCTAGAAACATGCTAGCAACATGCTAATCATGCTAGCAAAATGTTAGTTACATGCTAACAACATGCTAATCATGCTACAAAAATGCTAGCAACATGCTAGCAACATGCTAATCATACTAGTAACATGTTAGCAAAATGCTAATAATGCTACAAACATGCTAGCGACATGCTAGCAACATGCTAATCATGCTACAAACATATTAGTAACATGCTAATCATGCTAACAAAATGCTAGCGAAATGTTAACAACATGCTAATCATTCTACAAACATGCTAGTGGAATGCTAGCAACATGCTAATCATGCTAGCAAAATGCTAATCATGCTACAAACATGCTAACGACATGCTAGTCGCTTGCTAATCATGTTAATAAAATGCTAGCAACATGAAAATCATGCTAGAGACATGCTAGCCACATGCTAATCATGCTACTAAAATGTTAACAACATGCTAATCATGCTACAAACATGCTAGCAACATGCTAATCATGCTAGCAAAATGTTAGCGACATGCTAGCAACATGCTAATCATGCTACAAACATATTAGTAACATGCTAATCATGCTAACAAAATGCTAGCGAAATGTTAACAACATGCTAATCATTCTACAAACATGCTAGTGGAATGATAGCAACATGCTAATCATGCTAGCAAAATGCTAATCATGCTACAAACATGCTAACGACATGCTAGTCGCTTGCTAATCATGTTAATAAAATGCTAGCAACATGAAAATCATGCTAGAGACATGCTAGCCACATGCTAATCATGCTACTAAAATGTTAACAACATGCTAATCATGCTACAAACATGCTAGCAACATGCTAATCATGCTAGCAAAATGTTAGCGACATACTAGCAACATGCTAATCATGCTCGAAACATGCTAACAACATGCTAGCCACATGCTAATCATGCTAGAAACATGTTAGCAACATGCTAATCATGCTACAAACATGCTAGCAACATGCTAATCATGCTAGCAAAATGTTAGCGACATGCTAGCAACATGCTAATCATGCTAGAAACATGCTAGTCACATGCTAGAAACATGCTAGCAAAATGCTAATCATGCTAAAATCATGCTCTCAACATGCTAGAAACATGTTAACAACTTTGCTAATCATGCTAACGACATGGTAGTCACTTGCTTATAATGCTAGTAATATGTTAATCACTTTCTTTTTTTAAACTTCTTAACTTTTCAAACTTTTACATTTTTAAAACTTTTTAAGCTTTTCAAAACTTTCTACATTTTTCTAACTTTCTGGCCAGGCTTTTTCAAGCCAACTTAAAGTTTGAAAACAAACTTTACTATCTAGTTATTATTATGTTGGCTTGGCAACAAGCCAACATACTGTTATGCTATTTAAACTTATTTTTTATTTTATTTTTATTTTTTATTATTATTCTTCTGAGAAAAAAAATTCTGAACGCTACTCCTCCTAGGGCTTTAAAGCCACAAGCCCCAAACTCGGCAGACACCTGCGGGATAGAGGGGTGGTGTGTGCTATATCTTTTCAGAGTGATCAGACTTAAAGTTTTTTTTTTATTAATTTTTAAATGTAAAAAAAAAAAAGAAAAATTGCGCCCCTACAGTTGCAATGACATTTAGGGGCGGAGTCGGGTTTCGTTTCACTTTTAAACTGGTTAAAAATACTGCTGCTCAGCCCAGGCTGTCTACAAGGAGCTCACAACAAGCGAATTCATTCTTATTTAAGACCTTTTAAAAACAAGATTGCACGCAATCCACACCTTAGAACACACCAAGAGCTAAATTGAGATGTTTCTGAACTGTTTAAAGTAATACATTATATATTCGCGGCAGCCAACTGCTCGCGAGCTGGCGATGTATTTCTCTGAACACTTGAAGTCCACAGAGAATTTACAGCCTTTCACGTTAAAACACTGCAGCGAAAACGGCACAAAACAATTAGAATAATATATTAAATGGTTTTAAAGTAGTTTTGGCCACTGTCACGCTGGTCTTAGCTGGTTTCTAACTGAATCATCAGGCTGAACGTCACAGTGAGCTCACGATGTATTTCTCTGAACACTTGAAGTACACATTTACAGCCTTTCACATTAAAACACTGCAGCGTCCGAGCATTCAACACATCAAGTTGGCTTCAGCCCCGCGCTGCGGCAAACTGAACTGAGCAGCTGATGGCGCGTGTGCACGAGAGAGAGCCGCGCGTATCACGGACAGGGACAGCAACACCACTGACAAGCTAAACCTACATATGCTAATTATTATTACCCGATCTCAATAATACATTATCTCAGGCCAAAGAAACAAGAGAAAGACGAGAGAGAAATGAGCACTTCATCAACAGCCCCATATGACAGCGTAATACAGTTTATGAATACTGGAAGGAAAAAAGTCACGACAGCCTTTTAAATTAAAACAGTGCAGCGAATCAACACAAAACAATTATAAGAATATATTATAGAGATCAAAATGAGTGCTTGTGTGATTTTTGTTTTTGTCTTAGGTGAAAATAACATCCATCTCTCCAGCTTCAGAGGACAGTGGTCGGTAGATCGGTCAAATCAAGTACATGATTACTTCAAATTCATAATAGCTTGGCGAACATAAACTGTTGAGAAATAAATTGAAAATGGGTAGTATTAATGCTGGATTGAATATTAAAACCCCTTTACTGTCAAACATCGCCGACGGCCCCAGTTTATTATTGTTTCACTTTCACAGCACGTTAAACATCACTAGGCTACTTTATCTAGACAAACTGTGCATCAATCGATATTTGACGAATATTTTGATAAAACGTTGTTGCAGTGAGAGTTATTTAGTAATTTATGTCATGAGTGCAAAATAATAAATCCG
>NW_020527233.1:0-39141 GCF_003368295.1 Carassius auratus | reverse complement strand
TCATCACAAAAGAACAGCTTTTTATTTCTTTTTTATTGACAAATAGCAAAGTGTTCACACTTTAATTTATGGAATGTAGAAGCATTATAATATATATATATATATATATATATATATATATAATATATATATTTATAGTACTCTCTTTTAAGTGGTAGATAAAATGCACCATCCAAATAAACTGGAAATGTGATATGTTCAACATTGCTCGTTGGAAAGATTACATTCATGCTATTGAAATATGCAGTGAAGCTGCTACTTTAGTTGCTACTCCCAAAACTGACCAAAGTATTGTCATATCCCATGCTGACTTTCATTACTAGTAAAATTCACTCAACTTTGCTGTAAAAATTCATGTTAAACAAAACCATTATAAACGTACTGATAAATCTACACAATCAGTCATTCTGTATTCTATAGACAGCAATTATGTGCAAGGATATTCTCCAATTAATAAACGTATCAGAACGGTCTACATGCCACCGTAGTTAAACCTCAAAGAACATCTCTGACACAGTTCCAGCTCTGGAATCTCAATCTCTTCCCAATCCAGCCAGCTGCTGCCAGTCAGGGATGAGGGAAGCGCCTGGGTTTGTTGGTTTAGTGAAGCCCACCCCGACAGACCCCCCTAGAGACTACAGTTCTCCCCAACCCCGTAACAGTCTGATCCACATGGCTGCACAGGCAATCTGTTTTCTATATTACTAGCTGGTATCACTGTACTATGCACTATATAAAACAGCAATTGGGCAGGAAATTAAGTTAGGGGATCGGTATTTGCAGAGGCGAATCAGGCTGTGGTCTTTCCCTCCGCATACAAGGATCATTAAATATCACATAAGTTTGTTGATAAATTTCCATCGGCTTCCTCTCGCTCCCGTTTCTTTTTTCTTTTTCGTTTTTGTCAGCGCGCATGGGAAACAAAACATCCTAATGGGTATTTGAACAGCTTGAGATGTGTCGGCCTGGGAACTCACTTTCCTGTGACAGTAAAGGCTGGCTGAGATTTTAAACCTCTCAGTAGCCAAATATGGAAGTGCCTCTCTCTTCTCATGGCTTTCCATCCTACAAACAAATACAGGACAAACTCTCAGCCTAACTAAGCTTCTTTGGATTAACAGATGTGGAGTGTCTTTCCCTCTTCTCAATCTCTCCCCTCACTTCCTGTTTCTTCTTCCCATCACCCACTCCCTCTCTACCATTGTTTTTGCTCCATCTCTCGCACCTCCTTTAGTTCCAGCAGAGAGAGATAGTTTCCGCTGGAGAGAGCGAGTGGGAACTCTCTGGTTTGCATGTGGTGTAAGTAGAATGAGTGACAGCATTAGGTTGGCAAGAGTCTGGGCTTGCTCAGTGCAATTCATATACAGTTCACATCCCTGAGTGTTCGTGTCGGGTGAGGGAGCCGCTTCCTCGGCTAGAAGCAGCTGACAGTCGCTTTTCAGCGTGCTGATCATTATTTCTGCTGTATGGAGCAAGTCATATGTTCAGCTTCATTTGTTGTACAAACAAAACGCGTGTTTAAAAATGAAACCGCTTTCGCTGTAAAATGTCTGGTTCTAAACATCCCATGAGGCGATGTTCTTTCCATATTATATTTGGGACAGAGCTTTATAGTGTATGTAGAATCATTTACATACAGACTTTCTAATGTACTTTTGTCATACCTATAAAATATTAAAACTGGCAACCATCCATAAAGAAATCATGATGGAGAGCTGGTGGAACATGTCCATCCGCCATTACAACAGTTTTTAACATCACTGATTGTTCATGCTAATGATGCTCATTAACCATACTGTCTTGCCAGGTTTGGTTGTATAAAGATAAATTCATGTTAATTGGTGGTGTCAGTAACACTGACTGCAATATTAACTGTAGTATGTCAAAACTGAAATGAATATTTGATTCCATCCCAGTCGGGACCCAGAGGAGATATGTGCCATTTTGTATGTTTGAACAAATCTAACAAGTAAAATATTGTTTCTTTTCTTATCTTCTTAATCATGCAGCTAATTATCATCCTAATAATTAACCTCCAATTTGGTTTAATTTTTAGGGCGGTTTAAATTTGTCTGACTCTAATTATAAAAGTAATAAAATGACCTAGATCTTTACTTGTACTGAACAGTTCACAGAACACAGAAAGAAGTTCATTCCTAGCAATGTCAAGAAAATGGTAAAATGCTTTCTATAAATGGAAGACCATTTCTGACTCTGAATCTAACAACTAAAACATCATCTGCTTAATGGTGACATTGTTATTTTAGCATCACTGAGATACTACTATAGTTATGAATCATTTTAATCAGTTTTTTTTTTTTTTTTTTACATTTTGCAATTTTCCACTTGAATGTTATATGAAGTTATAGTAATTGTCATTTAGTAACTTCGACTGAGTATTTGTTCATGGGTTTTAGTTTTAGTTATAATTTAGTTATAATTACTTTAGTTATAACAATAATAATTCTGTTTCACAACTCTATATGTCTTACAATGTGATTTTAATCTATATTTTAACATTTGATTTCACAATTAATCTTAGTTTTAATGTTTAATGAAAATGGGTTTCCAGCTTAGGGTTAGATAAACATAAACCCTAACCCCACATGCAGATAAACATAAACCTACAACAGACATGAATGCAAGTTGGAAACACCATGCACAATGGCAGCCAATAAGTTATTTTGGAGCTCACTGCTTTCTGTTGTTATAGACAAAAACTGATCAAAATAGCTTAGGTTTGGAATGACGTTATGAGTTTGATTTTTTGGACAGAAGGTCAAAGGTTCAAATAGATCTACTCTACATAGACATACATAGGAGAACGTAAAGTGAGAAAAAGAGGGTGAGGCCATACTCATGCTGTAGCTTATTTCCTTTCAGCTGAATCACGCTCACACACATATATACAAGTACACAGCAGACCCGTTAGGCCAGGATAGTGCAACCAGCCAGCGGAGATAAGGAAGTAAACAGGGAATAAATCCCAGTACAAGCGAGGTCTTGATGGACAGACAGGCCACCATTAACAATACCTGGGATTGTGAGAACAGTACACTGATGGAGAGATACCCTGGCATTTGGCAGCCGTGAGAAGTGGCCCTTAAAGATTTCACACTTCCAATTTCTGTGAATTATCAGCCATCTTTGACCTGTCACTCAGGCTGTCTGGTTAGAGATGGCCAAGCCAGGTCAGGCCCGGTCAGCTTATTGACAAAGCAATCCAGAGGTGATGTACCTCAGCCTGATAAAGCATTAGAGCACAGGGCTAGGACAAGCAACTACAGGTCTGTAATGGCCTGCTAGGCTACCAGCCGTGATGACAGAGTTAATTATAACTGCATGTATTGGGGTAAAGTGGGCTGAATAAATGTTGGCAGAGACAAAAGGATCATTAATTGTGATGGAAGATGTCTGTATTTTAGTTTACTAGGTATGCGATTATTGTATTCATTTGTATGATTTCCAGTCCAAAAAAGTTGCCTTTCTTCATATATACACTATCATTCAAAAGTTTGGGGTCAGTAAGACTTTTTTTCCCCCTTGAAAGATATATATTTTATTCAGCAGGAATGTTATTCACAGGAAATGTTTCTTGAGCACAAAATCAGCATATCAGAATGATTTCTGAAGGATCATGTAACACTGAAGACTGGAGTAATGGATTCAGCTTTTCCATAAGAGGAATACATTAACATTTTTAATATCTGAAATATGATTTTACAATATTACTGGTTTAATGTATTATGACCAAATAAATTCAACTTTTGTGAACACAAGAGAAGGGGGTGGGGGGTCTAAAAAAATAATAGTACTAGTAATAATAATAATAGGTTGAACTATTCCTTTAATTAACTACCATTTCTACCTGCTGTCCAATATTAACCAAGCACTTTTTGTCTTATGGTTTTCTCTGCCTCTTTCTTTTGTTCTTTCTCTCTACCTCTGGCCAGCCCATCTTCATCGTCTCATCGACGTCCTTAGAGTATTTTCCCCCTCTATTTTTCTCTGTAAAAGCCCTAATGGTCTCTCCTCATACCTGCTTGTCAGAATTAGACTTTTTCCTGAACGGAGGGAATTAATTTAAATGCGTGTCCTGCTTCACTGACTCTTAGCTCTCTTTAAGACTTTTTTAATTTAGGTCTCTCTCTCTCTCGTTTCATCTTCACTTCACTTCTTGCCACATTCTTCCCTTCTGGTCTGCAGTAGATGATGATTAGACTTGCCCTTGTGTTGTTCTTTCCATTAACTGATGACGACTGCTGTTCTAGAGGAAGCTATATGAAGTGTTTGAATCTATGTGCATTGCTGCATTTATGATGGGACATCATTATAATTGCAGGTGTAGGTCACAATATGAAAGCAGAAATGTTGATGAAATGTTGATGAAAATGGAATGTTTGGTGTTTCTTTTTTTTTTCTTTTTTTACTGATTGCATTGTTTATGTATAATAATGCATGTTAGTTTTAAAAACAACTGAAGTTGACCAAAGTGCTGTACAAAAATAAAATAAAAACTGAGAAATAAAAATGAATAAAACAAGACTATCAAATTTAACACACAGCAATAACAAAACAACAATTGAACCATTGATCAAGGGGTATTGATAGAATATATGTTTTTAGAGTAGACTTAAAAGCAGAAATAGAGGGGTCTAAAATGAAGAGGTAAACAGTTCCAGAGTTTCAGACCTACAGTTGCCAAAGTGCGATCACCTAAATTTTTAAGTCTAGATCTAGGCATGGCAGAGATCACTGGATCTCAATGCTCTATAAAGGGGTGTATAGAAGAAGCAGGTCTATCAGGTACTGAGAGGTCAAATTATTTAGGGCTGTATAAACAAATAGAATTTTAAAATCAACTATGTTTGATGGGTATCCAGTGCTGTGCAGTGCAGATAAAATAGTAGTTACCAGCTCATTCTTGCGGGTCAAGTAGTCTAACAGCTGCATTTTGCACTAGCCGTAGACGGGACAGGGAACACTGAGAAACACTGAATTAATGTGAATTACAATAATTTAAACAAGTTGTTACAAAAGCAGGGATCACCTTTGGAAGTTACTTTGTGATAAGAAGGGTTTCACTTTAAAAAAAGATTACAACAGCACTGATCTGTTTGTCAAATTTTAAGTTATGATCAAACAGAACGCCCTGATTTCTAGCGCACTAAGTTTCATATGGTGCCAGAGAGCCATAGTTAACATCTAACACACAAAAAATTAAGCGGGGACCAAATTATAAGTTCTTCTAAACAGGCCAACAGTGGTTGTAGGACATTTGTGTCAATATGCTTTAAAGGAAAATAGATCCGAATGTCATCGGCAGTAGATGAAAATATACTCTATATTTGTTAAAAATGGAAGCCAGAGGTAGCATGAACAGGGTGAAAAATACTGTTCCAAGGATTGATCCCTGTGGAACTCCACAATAAAGAGGTATACAAGATGAGGTCCGATGTCTAAAACACACACTAAAACATCTGTTGTTCAGATGGTAACACTCCATATCATCAGTAACAACACATTTACCGTGGACATGAATGCAACCGATGGACATTTTCAGTGTCAGAATACAGTTCTCAGTTTCAGTATCTGTGTTGAAGTAAAAATGTCAAACATCACTTTTATTTATCTTGAGAACATTTATTTATGTTGCGAGAACAAGTCTTTAAACCTGTGTGTATGCCTACTGTGAAATTACCACATCAAACGTGACGTGCGAACATGGATGCAGCTGAAGCCGCCGGGTTTGCTTCAGGGAATTTTTTTTTTTAAAGAAGCTTTCCAATGGAAACTTCGACAAGACGCACACCTGTTTCACACATAATCTGTCTGCAGTGCGTATGCAGTCCATGTGCGTTTCGTATGTGGTGCTGAAGCAGCACGGACTCATTGTGCTTTCCCACAGGACGCATTTGCAGTACACTAGTCGAGACGTAAACGATCGCTGCACTGCTGCAGACGCAACGCTTCTGGAACGCATTGTCGGAACGCAACCGCATGAGCGCTGGAATCCGTTAACATGGGTGCGTAAAAAAATACAAAACGCATACACACTACAGACGGAGTATGTGTGAAACAGGCGTAAGATTGTTTGCACCTTGTGCAATGTGGAATTAGTTTACAGCTTTCTCAAGCACTTTGTGATGCATTTTGGAAACAGGAGATGAGCCCCTGGTCTAATGCACCACCTGGCTTGAGAAACCCGTTCTAAAAGACTTACTTTTAGTCATTATTTTATTTGGGTAGCACACATATTCTGAATGCCTTTGGCAGAACCCAAAAGAGCCATTTTAATCTAGATTAATTCCACGATTACAGTGAGATTAATCTAGATTAAAAAAAATGTATCTATGCCGACCAATATACAGTACAGACCAAAAGTTTGGACACACCTTCTCATTCAAAGAGTTTTCTTTATTTTCATGACTATGAAAATTGTAGATTCATACTGAAGGCATCAAAACTATGAATTAACACATGTGGAATTATATATGGAATTATAACCATAACAAAAAAGTGTGAAACAACTTTGAAAATATGTCATATTGTAGGTTCTTCAAAGTAGCCACCTTTTGCTTTGATTACTGCTTTGCACACTCTTGGCTTTCTCTTGATGAGCTTCAAGAGGTCACCTGAAATGGTCTTACAACAGTCTTGAAGGAGTTCCCGAGAGATTCTTAGCACTTGTTGACCCTTTTGCCTTCAGTCTGCGGTCCAGCTCACCCCTAAACCATCTCGATTGGGTTCAGGTCCGGTGTCTGTGGAGGCCAGGTCATCTGGTGCAGCACCCCATCACTCTCCTTCTTGGTTAAATAGCCCTTGATGCCTTCAGTGTGACTCTACAATTTTCATAGTCATGAAAATAAAGAAAACTCTTTGAATGAGAAGGTCCAAACTTTTGGTCTGTACTGTATATATATATATATATATATATATATATATATATATATATATATATATATAATTCCTGTCTGTATAATAATTTATTTAATTTACTTAATGGTCCAATTAATTATCATAATCTGATAATTTGTATAGGGTTTAAAAAATATGAATGTGCACATAAATTATAATTACTCACAAAAAGGGGGTGTAATGAACTCATTTTTTATTTTTCTATTTTAAATGTATCCAACCTAATTTACAGTATACATTTAATTAAATTAGATAAAGACTGCCAATATGTCAAAGATATTTGGGCAAAATTAAAAAATTTGAGGCTACACATTTCCAGATTATTTTAGCAAAAAAACTTTACAATTTCCCCTGCTTTTCAATACTACAACAGGGATTATTTTGGCACCGAAAGATCCCCATCATAAATTCATGGTCCATTTTAATAGAATCACTGCACCAAACAATCCACTTTTATTGGTCTACTTAATACAAAATTACACTTTTAATAAGGATAGTAATAGCTGGCATTAGTTACATAGCCTGAGCGACTTTGCTTGAGTGTTGTATTAAAAGGATTGATGGGCCAGCGTACCAAATTAGAGCTGGGTCTCCCAGATGCAGGCTAACGCTAAGTGCTAACAAATGGCCAGACTCACAGGAGGTTGTGGAAAGGTTGGGGCTTTTTTTCCCAGAGTGGAATGGAGTTGGGGTGGGGATGGAGACATACGTCAGATGGGCAGATGGAAGCATTCATCAGAAATCGGTGTGCCAGAGTGACTTTGAAGTCTTCTAGTGAGAGGTGAAAGAGAGAGCATGGCCTAGACCTCAGTGTTTATGTAGCCACACTGTGGGTGTAAGAGTTCATAATGAAGGATGGTGACATATGGAGCTGTCTGATTACTGATTCATGTTGAGAAAGTGTGTGTGTGTGAGGCTATTTAACTCTCATATGTATTTTGTAAATGTAACTATTAAAACACAATCAATCCATGAAATATTATAGCAACACAGACAGCAACCAAATGTAACCTGTGTTAAATGTAACTGTAAAGTGCATTAAAATATCTATAACAAAAAGAAAAAAAAGAAAAATTTGTATTCATTTATATAAATTTGTTAGATTTTTTTCTTATTTTGAATTATAATAAAACTTATATATTTTATTGTTATGGACCATTTAAGGTATTAGAAAACAAAAAAGTAAAAATATGTCCAAATGCACTGTGTTAATTACAAAACAATTTTCTGTAATTATTTTACAGTTCTTTTAGCCTTATTTTGAATTACACACCATTGTCTTGTTTGTTTTTTTAAGATGGAGGACATAATGGAAAATTTAATTTATGATTTTCTATTTTTCATTTATTTATTATTATTTATGTATTTATTGATTGATTGATTGATTGCAGTGAAAGGTCAAAATCTTAATGTTTTTTTTTTTTTTTTTTTTTTTTTCACTTTTCCTAGTTTATAGCAGTGTAGCGATCTGCAAGTTGAATAGAATTTCCAACTGAAAAATGTCTTCAAATTTCAGAAACTCTTTTGGCATGTCATCCTTTTCGTATAAGAACAATTTGGCTGACTGCGTCAGTTCGAGGATGCCTGAAACGTGAAAGTAGCTTTATTTTGCGTCAATCTCAGCACTGTTCTCTAGTGTGTTTTCACTGGGAAAAAAATGTCAGTTTCGATATTGGCGCTCACTGGGTGTCTCAGCAATGGTCTACTGTCCTCAAAATAACCATGTTGGCAACTCTCTACTCACAGTGTGGTGGACAGGTAACAGTAGCGCGGAGAGCGATAAAGGAAAAGGGTTTGGGGCTAGAGGAGGGCTCTCCACATACTTAGTGCTCAGGCTGCTAAGTTATCTCAAATGACAGCAAGATGCACAATACACTAGCACATAGTCTAGCATATACTGTAGACTACTGGATTCACAAGACTCCTATACCCTGAACAAAAAAAACAACCATATAGTTTGATTTTCTTCATCAACACAATACAATAATAAAATTCATGCCACATTTCCAGTGAAAACCAGTGGCTAAAAAAGTATGTAAAATATGTTTATATATTATATATACTATACATGCATAGTACAAGATTATAAAAAAAAAATAATGTTTTCAGTGTTCCTACTTCAAATTTTTATATTGAATTCACTGTTACTTACGATTTATTAATTATTTGTAAAAATCTACTAACAACTTTTGAGTGAAAACTGTTTCCAACACACAGAAAAAAAAATCATGACTCAAGTCCTCATCTCTCAATTCAATCCCTTCATGCAAGAAGTGACGCATCCTGCACCCAGAAGTTCCCATCCTGTCTGTCTCCGCCTGCCCGTCAAACTTCTGTCTCATCCCATTTCTGAACTGTTGTCCTTGTTGTGCGGTATCCCGCCGCTGATAAATTATGAATGCAAGGCGGGAAGCTATAAAATTTGTTGTATCTTCTATTATCTCCATGTTAAAGGCCACAAAAGCTCTTCAGTGAAGTCAGCCATTAAGCAATGACAGGTATTGCTATCAGGCTTCTTTATAGCCTATTACCTGCGATGACAGCAGCTGCTGCACAGCCACTGTACGGCCTATCACATTATTTGCAGCTAAAGTCAGCTACTGTGTCATTCTGGCTCATTTTCTTGACAGTGCTATCATAAATCCATTGGGCTGCGGGGGGGAAACTGTCGGCCGGCTCGATTATCTCCAGAGCCTGAATGGATCTTGAAATGTATGTAACAGCCAATGACTGTTATGGATCAGCCAAGCCAGGGCCATTGTACCCCTCTCTTTACACATCTATTTTTCAGTCTCTCTCTCTCTCTCGGTGGAAATTCAGGTTGGATGTATTCAAGGTGCCAAGAATGTATATTGAAATATAAGTTTATTTACTTTCTCTTTTTAAAGAAATAGTGTGGGTTCAGTTTGGGATTTGTGCCATAATACAGATTACCATAAAAGTTAATTCCCAATTGTTCCTTCTTTTCTTAAGAAAAATAAATAAAAAAATCTGTGTAAAATTATATCCAATTTTACTTTGGATTTTTGCAAAGATGACAATTTAATTAATTAACAATCCCACAAATAAAGTCAACTGAGATTAATTTGTATTAAACCAGGAATATTCATGTAAGAAATAGCATGGAAAAATCCAGAAATTTCTCAAAACGGACTATATAGAAATTTTGGCCCAATTCATCTATAGCCATGCATTTAATCAATGTTATTATTTTTTATCCTATTTGTAATTATCAGTTATTGAGTGCTCATTTCGTGCAGGTAAACTCTATAACAGTACTTTTTATATTGGTACTGAGTCACCGTACTGAATTTGCCATAAGGTACTGCCTTTTCAGTCTTTTGGAAATAAAGAAATTGCATATATCTGAATTAACTTGGCAATTTGCCCTGGCAAGGTTGCATCTGCCACCTTTATTGCATCTGTTCATCCTTCTATTCAACTATTTGTCCATGCTTTGTGGCCTAGTGTTGGGCTCAGGCTATTTAAACTCACCTCCCACCTCCACTCCTCTATTTCCCTCCACTCTATGGGCTATAATGAGCCAGCCAGCACAAAACCAGGAAAACTTAATGAGTCATTACAAATCAAGGCCTGCAACCGCTCTCACCCATCCTCTTTTATGCTCTTAATACCTCATTCTCTCCTCCCTCTTTCCCTCTTTCCAGGCTGGCAGAATAAGCGTCGACACCTCCCTATCTATTAGAAACAATTAGGAGCCCACAGCTCCTGGTGCGGACTCAAAAGAACTTCACATCTTAAGGGCTCACGGCTCCCTAAGTAGCCGTGCTCAATGAAGAATGTAGAGGTGGCCCTTTCACACCCGTTACGTGCCTCTCCCGCTTGGCGCCTCTCACTCTCTTTCTCCCTTTTCACGGGAACAAGCATCAGACGAAAACCGAAGTTGTCGAAAATTGGACAGAATGGCCTGACTGAATGAACGTAGGGTGTTTTATTTTTCCCTTACATCTTGTTCCAGAGCTGCAAAGTCATATTACACCATCGGTGTCATTTGCTAGCTGAATAAGCCATGGCGAAGTGCCATGACATGACCAAAAGCGACAGAAGGTTAGGCCTGATGCCCCTCTACAGGAGAAAGACGTGTTAACAAATAGAACAAGAGTACAGCTTGTACCATCTGTAGTCCGTAGATATAAAAAGAATGAAGGATCCGTGAAGCGTTTGCTTTCCCCGTCTCAGCAAAATGAACTGTCTTTGTAAAGCAAATCCATACACAGATAGGAGATGAAAACGATTTGGTGTAGTTACCGACTGAAACACCATACTTTGTTTCGAAAATGCTTGCGAGATGTCCCAAGGCAAGCGCGGCTCTGCTGCACTTTTTTTTTTTTCCAATAACAAAATACAAAATGATATTCCGCCTACCTAGCGTTTTAGCATTTGTGAAGATATTCATTGTTCCTCTGGTGGGAACAGGGCTTTTCTTTCCATTTTCTTCATTGGCTTGTGAAACTGCATTCCACACTGATCCCTCAGAGGGCAAATAGGGGAGATCACATGGGTTTGGAGAGGTTTTAAAATGGCAAATCCTGTTCAAAGTGTCGTTTCCCCAACTACACATCAATCTCATGTCTGAAACCTTCTTCCCGAGAGAGAAAGAGAAGATTGTAAGAGATTCCCCAACTAGAGGAGAGGGGCTTTGGGATCTATGCACGTACTTCAACATATGTAAGAGGAGAACAGACATACAGGGAAGACCGAATGATGATGGATAGAACAAAGAAACAATAAAGTGGAAAATGGATCAAAAGAATGATAAATAGACAGAATTACAGACAGATAAACCAAACAGACAATACATTGACCGCTTTTGCGATTTTAGGTTGCGTTTTGGATGTATTTTGTTATTGTTATTTATTTGATGTATTCGATTCTCATATACAACATGACAAAGGAAAACTATGATTAAAGCTGCAGTCGGTAACTTTTGATGCTCTAGCGGTTAATAAACAGAACTGCTTGCGTCTAGCAGAAGAACATCGTAGCTGGAACTACTTCTCTCTGTTTATGTCTATGAAGAATCACAAAGGTACTGGGTTACTCCGCCGCGGTATCCCCGAAGCAATCTAAAATAGTCCGAATATAAACACTTATTATAGGTGCAACCTAGTGATTCAGGACAAGCTAAAAACACAGTTTGGAAAATGGATTCATGGTGTACTCGCTTATTGTATACATTTTTCTACATTTTGAACACAAACAAAGTTACGGAGCGCAGCTCTGATTGGTTGTTTCTCAACGGGAGCGATGGATTTCTGCAAATGGCAATAGGACCACTGGGAGGAGCCAGAGGAGCTTGATTTTTTCACAGATTATCTGTCTCATATTCTACTGTCAGGACATAATGACATGTATAACAAATATGTAAAAAATATATTTTTACAAAAGTTACCTACTGGAGCTTTAATAATGGCCAAATGATTCCAGAAATGTTTCTCATTTTTAAGTTTTAGAGTTCAGCCTTGGTTAACATTATGCAATTCTTAATATTAGCAGCAGAAGCCACACAGAACATTTCCATTTCATATTACGCAAAAATGTAAACTGCGTTTAACAAATGCAATTGAAAACATAATGCCATATGACAACTGAATACAATAAAATCTAAATGTTAATGCCAAAACCCTCTTAAGGATTCATTTGTATATTTGTAAATTTGTTCAAATTTTATGAGAAATAATTTGCATTTTAGATGCTGTCAATGCATACAAATACTCATGAGATCATGCTGGAATCATAGTCAGAACAATAACAAACTGTCAACAATAATAAACTGAAAACAATTTGCCATGTTTCGCTGTAATCCTGAATGATACAGACTGGATCTCCATCGGATGTAAAAGCTACTGCTACACTGACAAGAAGAGTATCATTTTAAAATGACTGACCAGCATTTTGTGGAGACACACTGACAAAACAGCACAAACTGTGTTGTTAACGTATTAATACTGTGCTTTCATTAATTAAGTGCAGACAGAATGACTGATAATTACTATACTGGCTCATTAAGACTATGTCGACAGGAAAACCCACACAAGCACACGCACACACAGGCATACAGCTGTTACAGTTTGTTTGAGTAATAATGAGCCTGGCAGGTTTTGTTGCACAATTTACTTAGTTGATGAGCAGAATTAAAGCATTAAAGCAGCACACAATGGCTCATTCCTTAGTCAAGTAAAACTATGAGGATGAATAATAAACCATAAATCAGTTTGCTATTTTTGATATTCCGATGTCAATGTAATATAAACACCATTTGCGCTGATAACACTAGTATTGAAATAAAACACCAACAATGCAGCCGTAGGAGGAAAAACATAAATGGTATAGTAAAACTGTTTAACATCTTTAACAAATTGGATTAACTGAAATACAGTTAATATTTCTACAAACAATCACACTAGCACCAAATGTTCACAACAATAAGCCAAGTCCCACAATAAGTCTTATTACAAAATTTGTAATGATAATAATGGTTAAAGTGCTTTGTCCACTTAAAGGTATAAAAAATAGAATAAGCAATAAAAGCGTCGGCTTCAATGCAGTGATATTCAACATCCCATAAAATATTAATGTGTGTGGTAAAATTCTGTTAGTTCCAATATATTAAATTGCTAGTGTCTATAAAGTTGGCGTATGGGTATTTATTTACAAGCAGAGAAGCTTTCAAACCTGATAGCAGGTGCTGACTTCTTTTGAAGTTGTGTTTATAAATATCGAGTCAGGCACCTTCATAAGTGCCTATAAATTTGAGCAGGAGCACAGTAGTTTTCTTATAGATCATAAAGTCTAATGGCCTTCTGTTATTCTCGAAGTTTTCATTGTCAAGGCAAGATGTGTTAGCGAAGGAGATTTTTACTGAGGTTTACTGAGCACATTACGCAGGTCCAGTTGAAGTACAGCCTAGAAGTTTCTTTCTTTAGATTAAAAAAAGTTCCTGTGTACACCTAGTATTGGCATGTTTCAAGTTAAAGAATTGGAAAAAGGCAGAACGGACGAGAAAGCACTGCTCTCATACTGCACATACGCCAAATTTTTGATCTCAACACAAACCCCTAGTTGTTGGTTACTTACTCAATTTGCATTCATTACATGATCTATATTTTTCATTTCAATGTATTTTTATTTTAAAGTGAATTATCGATGCCACTGCATACACTATAGCAATGATGTCCTGTGAAATCAGTACAGATGTGTATTGAATTTTTATTTATTGGCCAGAACACTTCTTTCAGTTTAATTCAATTCAAGTTTCTTTGTATAGCACTTTTTATGATACAAATCATTGCAAAGTAACTTTACAGAAAATTAAGTTTCTACAATATTTAGCATTGCTAATCAGTGGTGACTGTAAGTTTATGTGCATATGGCAGAAATTTTCAGAAAAATTAACACAAGACGTAGTCAACCAGATGATGAACACAATTAACAGCAATTATTTCAGTGCCATAGATGATTTACAGGTGAATATGGTCCTTTGCTGCTGCCTGGAACGCATTAGGATAAGATCTACATTGTTATGTCTGTAAAGAGGACTCGTACTGAAACTTATTTTACTTTTTATTGTTCTCATCAACCTTACTGAACTCCCATCAACTCAGCACTCACATCACTGAACTGTGTGAAAACATTCTAGCGTCAACGTCACTGTCTGTTCCTTACTCTTAAAGTGACCAGCGCTCTTTATATCTTATCAATGTAACAAACACATAACTTTAATTAAACACCAGATTATAAGTCTAACTAAGCATGCAACATTTCCCCTCCCCTCCCAGTGAACTAAGTGTGAAAGAACGTTAAGTAGTCCTGAAAGCGAGCAGGCCGAGTGTGTGATCTGGTAGGCCTGCCTTGGGATGGTTCAGATGGTGGTAGGGATGTTGCTTGCAAGGTCACTGGATGCTGTGGTTGGGGCAGAAGGTATGAAGAACCAAGCAGAGAGCAAGGGAGCACAGTGTCTCGGGTGTGATCTGCACCAGAAGGGCATGGTACTTTCCTAAGCCGACTGGCATGCCAACGGGAACCATCAGATAGCTGGAATGTAACTGGACCTAACTGCTTTTGTACTTGATGGGGCTGTGACCAGAAAGTGTGGAGCTTGTTTTTCCGGTATGGCCGCTGGATCCGCACCCAGTCCATTGGGAAGATTCTTGGAATGCGGGCCTTTTTCTTTGCGTCGAATCTGCCTTGTGCTTTGAGCTGTTGTTCGCATACCCTGGCTTGCACCACAGGATTTCCACCATGAGAAGTAGGAGGGCAAAGTCTATGCAGGGGTAACTCCAGCTCCCGTCCCAGCATCAGTTTTGCTGGGGACACCCCAGTGGTGGAATGCTGAGCTGCTCTGTAGTGTAGAAGAGTCTGAGACAAGGCCTCATTGAAAGAGCAGCCTTGTGCTAAGTGGGCTCTCAGACCATTTTTTAGTGACTGATTGAATCTTTCTACGCCCCCATTCGACTGTGGGTGATAGTAAGCTGTTCGAATGTGTTTGATGCCTTTGCTTTGGATGTAGCTGGTAAACTCCGCGGACACTAGTTGGGGGCCATTGTCTGTCGTCAAGGTCCTAGGCAAGCCCCAGCGGGCAAAAAGCGACTCCAGAAAGTCAATGATGGAACTGGATGTGACCGAGCCTACAGATGTAACCTCTGGCCACTTCGAATGTAGATCATAAACTACTACAAGGAAACGCAAATGATGAGGCACACCATGGAGTTCCCCACATATGTCCAGCTGAATGTGGTCCCAGGGTCGAGTTGGCCAAGGCAAAGACCCTAGTGGCGGCGGCACTGGTGAGCCTGTTTTCCCGCTTACGAGACATGGAGCACAATCCCGAACAAGCTGTTCAATGTCTTTGTCCAACCCCGGCCACCATACTAGATCCCTACAGCGCTGCTTTAGTTTGACTATGCCGAGATGGCCCTCATGAGCCATGGTCAGCACTCGTCCTCTGAGTCTAGCAGGAATGATGGCGCAGTGTCCACGAGCCAAGCATGTGTCATTCCAGCATGACAATTCGTGTTTCACTCTGGCATATGGCTGGATATCTGTTGCCACTTGAGTTGGCCAGCCATTCAGGACATACTCACGGACCGCCGATAGTGTGGAATCAGCAGCAGACTCCGCTGTGAGTTCCTCCAGGGACACAAAGGCTGTCAGGGGTGCATGCACTAAATTAATAAAATCCCCGTCCTCATCCACCTGACAGAAGGCAATGGTTGATGACACAGAACGAGACAGCAAATCGGCCACCACATTATCTCTGCCTGTGGTGTATTGTATTGTAAAGTCATACTGCTGGAGGCGGTCAGTCCAACGGTACATGCGCAGTGGTTTGTGACCAGAACCAGAAGGAGACATAAGCGCACTGAGGGCTTGGTGATCAGTCCGAAGGGTAAATTTTCGGCCATAAAGGTAGGCATGCCAGCGCTCGCAGGCCCATACACAAGCCAGAGCCTCCCTCTCTCCAGTGGAGTACTTTTGTTCGGTCAGGCTGAATGCACGAGAAGCAAAAGCCACTGGCCGTTCGATGCCATTCTGGAGTTGTGAAAGAACAGCACCAGCAGCAGTAGCTGAAGCATCACAAGTGACCAGTGTGGGGCAGTCAAGACTAAAGTGTGCCAAGACAGGTGGGCTTGTCAACAGCTCCTTAAGCGTGCGCACAGCATCAGAACAGGCTGAAGACCAGGTCCATGGAGCATCCTTTTTGAGCAGTTGGCGTAGAGGGTATGTAATTGTGGAGTACTGAGGCAGAAAACGCATATAGTATGTTGTCATCCCTAGAAACGATGCCACCTGTGCTACGGATGAAGGCTCCGGCACCTGTTGTATAGCCTCAATATTGGAGTGCAATGGCGACAGGCCCTCGGCTGAAACATGAAAACCGACAAAGTCAACCTCTGGTACTGCAAATAAGCATTTCTCCATGTTAAGTGTCAAATTGTGTTGACTGAGTGCAGCAAAAACAGCCCTTAAGCGCTGTTCATGAATCACTGCATTTGGGGCATGGACAATGATGTCATCAAGGTAGATGGCAGTGCCAGGGACACCAGCCAGTATAGTGGACATGATTTTTTGAAAACAACTTGGGGCCGAGCTGAGTCCAAAAGGCATCCTTGTGTAACGAAATACGCCAGAGTGCGTAACGAATGCAGTAAGATTTCTGCTGTCTGGGTGGAGGGGAACCTGGAGATAGCCTTGACGGAGGTCGAGTTTGGAAAACATTGTCGAGCCATGAAAGTGTGTAGTCAGCTCTTCGATTGATGGCAGAGGGTAGCGATCTGGGATTACTGCTTTGTTGACGGACCTTAAATCTACACAAACTCTTAGTCCGCCAGATTTTTTCTTAGCCACTGTCAGATTAGACACCCATGGGGAGGCGTCGACAGGTTCGATGATGCCCTCTGCTTGCAGTTTCACAAGTTCTGCTGTGACTTCCTCACGCAATGCCAGCGGAATGCGGCGAAGTGGCTGAATTACTGGTTTAACTGTAGGATCCAAAAGAGGCTGATGAGTGAACGCAGCTAGGCAGCCAAGGCCTTCAAACAATGTTGGCCATTCATGTTGCCAAGGACAGCTGACAGTCAGAACTTGAGCCCCCTTATTGTCCAGCAAAGAAAAGCCCAGACTAATAAACAGGTCCAATCCAAGGATATTGTTGCCATGGTGTGTAATGTGAAAAGGGAAGTCGGGCAGGACCTTGTTGCCATACTGGACAGGCGCATGTACAAGGCCGATAACATCAATTGCAGAACTTCCATATCCAAACAGATTCAGAGAAGGCGACTGAAGGGGCAAGTGTGTCAGGAAACGTTCATAAGTAGCCATATTGAGTAGTGAGACTTTAGCCCCTGTGTCCAGTAGCAGTGAAATACAGGAATCTGCTATAGTAACAATGCATGTAGAAAACCCTGCTGAATTGGTATTTATTGAATGAATAATCGCAGGTGTTGAATTGTTAACACGTGGGTTTCGTTGAGTAGGAGTTTGAACTGGGGCAGACCGACAACATTTTGCAAAGTGGTTCGGTTTTTGACAGCGTCGGCATGTTTGTCCCCATGCAGGGCAGTCAGTAGCACGTGATGCGTGTCTAGTGGACCCACAATTTCCACAACGCCGATTAACTTGAGGACGTGCATATTGTATGTCTGCATTTGAAGATACATCTGCTTCTGCCCTGTAAACTTGTGTGCATTCATGTATCATGTCTCCACTGTTTACACTTGATTCGTGTGATGTATTTAATTTAGCAGCACACTGTGCAGCAGACTCAATTTGAGAGGCCAGAATTACAGCTTTCTCTAAAGTGAGATCATCATCTTCCAATAACAGCCGCTCCCGAACGAGTGTATTGGTTGTTTTTTCAATCAACTGATCTCGTATCATCTCATCTGATAAAGCACCAAAACAGCACGGTTTTGCCAGTCCTCTCAAGTCTGCGACATATTGAACAATCGACTCACCAGCGCGCTGTCTGCGCTGCCGGAACTGCAGCCGTTTTAACAGGACACTCTGTTTTTTTTCAAAGTGTCGATCTAGCAGTGTAATCGCAGCGGCGTAATCGTCCGCATCTCCGAGTGTGCGAAATACACGCTGTCCTTCGGCACCAAGGCAGTGGAGGAGTATGGCCATTTTCCGCTTCGTCGGGACGCCATCGAGGCCCATTGCTAACAGGTATGTTTCAAACGACATTTTCCACTGCTCCCATGGGACCGTAGGTTCGCCAGGATGGGGCAAAAAGGGGTTCGGAGAAGATAGCGACAGCGCGGGGAATTCCTCAGCCATCCTTGTCGCCAATTGTTATGTCTGTAAAGAGGACTCGTACTGAAACTTATTTTACTTTTTATTGTTCTCATCAACCTTACTGAACTCCCATCAACTCAGCACTCACATCACTGAACTGTGTGAAAACATTCTAGCGTCAACGTCACTGTCTGTTCCTTACTCTTAAAGTGACCAGCGCTCTTTATATCTTATCAATGTAACAAACACATAACTTTAATTAAACACCAGATTATAAGTCTAACTAAGCATGCAACATACATTGCCTTTGATTCTTGACATTTCTCAAAATATTAGCTTTTGTGTTTCCCAGAAGCAGCAAAGTCATACCTGTTTTTAGGATGAGAAAATGACAGAAATTAATTGTTAGCTGAACTATCCCTTTGTCTATCCCCAAATCACAGTACCATTTAATTCAAAAACATTATTGCATTCTTCTGCATCAGTATAAAAGCGATCCTTTGTTGTAATTTCCCTTGAATGGTTAAAATGTAGACCCTCAGTCCATATGCATAAAACAAATGATACTATATTCATAAGACATCACAAAGGCACAATTTTCTATGAATTTACTAAAGCAATACATATTTTCAACAAGCAACTGAAGGCTTGGAAAGGCTACTGAGGCACAAGTATCTGTACCTCTGTCTGTGGAGGTTTAAACATCTGACAGAACGGATCTGTTCGCACCCATAGCCTTGAGAGAGAGGTGCTAAAGCCTGATCTCAACATGTGTCACAACATAATCCACCGGGTTTACTGGAACACAGATGACCACTCCACAGGGAGAAAAAGAGCTGCCCAATATCTCTTCACCAGCACGGACAGAAACACACACACACAAAACAAATATGTCTATGTTCTATTAGAAATTATGCATATGTATAATATGCAAATATAAATGCATGCATGTTATTATAAAAACAAAGTGCCATGTTATCGTTAAAGGAAAATTAAATCAAGCAAAATAATTTACAAGGGGGAAAAAAATCCTGTTTGATTGGTTTCCGATTTATGAATTTAAGAGATTTGCGTCTTTGTTTTTGGCATTAGCATCTATTTCTAACCCCTTTAATCTTTGGAGGATACAACCAGTGTTTTCCCTTAAAGCTCTTCTATATTTGAAGTCATGGTGGATAAATTATACTTCGTAACAGAATGTAATTAGTGTGTTGAACTGCTAATCAGACATGATTACCTGTTGGCAACGAGAAGCAACTCTCGTGCTTTTGGAGAGAGATAGGATAGAGAAATTGAGCTGATTATACCTGAATGAGAAATTAGAGCAAAATACTAATTTCAGAACTGATAATTATGCAATTCTGATGCAATGTAGCGCAATTCTATGTGCCGTGTTTACAGGTGTGTTGTTTGAACGGAGCAACTTGACCGTACTTTAGTATCTGTAAACATGTCGTTGTTATCAAGCACTGTCATCAGACTTCAGCATTATCAAGAGCAATCAGAAACGCCTGTACCTGACAGGTACGTGGAAATCTAATAAATGCATTTCTTTTACATCCCTTTTTACTCTTTTGTTAACATTGCAATGTGAGACTTAGACATACAAACTCAAAGCAAGGACAATCATTTGGCTGTGCCTGTTTAATTCATTTAGCTGGGAGGCAAGGGCTGATAAGACGGCAAACCAAGACTTTCTTCAAAACTAGGAATATGCCAGGTCTGACATAATCCAATCGGGCCTGTTTTCATCAGCTTTTGTCTTGTATTTTTTGCTCTTCTTTTGGACTTTCCTTTGGTTCCGGCACGAAGTAGAAAACCAGAAATGACACAATTCGGTCGCACTTGTATGGCGTAGCAGCTCCAATCCCAACGGCTTTTCTGCAGTAAAACCCTTAAAGACCCACACACATCTAAATCTGGCCCTGAGGGCAACAGGCTCTACACCAGCGAGATAAAGCAATCGAGGCCAAAAGCAGAAGAAACCACATATAATATATAAATATATAATCGGAGCTTTGCCATGGCAACATGCGTATGCATCTGACTTTCCAGTAAAAGCAGAGCCGGTATTCTGCAGAGGAAGAGAGAGAAAGAGAAGTGGGGGAAAAAAAAGCCATAATCGCCCTCACAGAAGAAAAGCCCACGGAAAGAGTGCTGCACATGTGCAAGAGGAGCTCACACATCACCATGGTGGGAAGAGGAACAATACGGTAATAACAGCCGAGGCGTCAAGGAGCTAAAAAGACGGTAAAAGATGGTTAAACGGTCAATTGTGTGGCAAAAATGCATAACAGGACCGTCAGAGGCTAAGCCTGGAGCTAGAGCCCTTCACAATGAAACCTAAGGCCTGCCTACCTCTAAAACTCTTAGATGCTATTGGTGGAGTCTTCTTCCATGCAGGATGCACGGTTCTACCTCCTTGTTTGGCTGGACCGTTTTAACTTTGAGGAACTTCTCTGGAGCGCTGACAGTCTAGCAAATGCAGAGAGCCTGAAATATCGCGGCCTATATTATAAAATTAAAGACCCTCCAAAGCAAGCGTCACTCTCGGGCAGACCCTGATACGCTGAGTTTAAGTGAGAATCCTTCACGGATGCGTACTCGCACAAATACTCTTTAGTAAATCTCTTTTTGATCAAATTATAGAGCGGGTGGAAATCCGCAGCGCAGCTTTCGAAGACTCCACGCTGTGCCACCTTGATTTTTTTTTTTTTCACGGAGATGCATCGTGAAGATATTTCCTGTTCTCAATAACAACCGACAACAGCACAAAATCAGAAGGAGGGAAGAAATTTGGGGAAAAAAAAGCAGTGGGACGTTCCAAAATATAATCACTGGCACATTATCCTTTCAGCTCGCATTCATTCCACTAAAGATAAGAGGCGCTCTCCTGCGCAAACACCATCCTGTCCACAGAGGGATGTTGAAAAGCGCTAACAGTTATTATGAAGCAAAATAACAAGCTCTTGTGAGAGGACTGATTGTTTAGCAAATCGTCGATCTTTATAAGAGATGTGTAAATCAGAGCTAAGTCACCATTATGGGCTGCCACCACTGTGGCGCTTTTGATTTTCTGTCAACATCCATTGACAAAAACGCAGTGTGATCTGTTGACAAAACACGAAGCAGGGCCAACAAATGGATTGAAGCTATCACTCTGTCTCACGGCACTCAAAGTGTATGCAATGGTTTGAGGCTTCCCGCTCCTTTATTTTACACATTTCTATAGTTTCTTGCTTTAAGTAGTGAAGATCAACGGGGAAATGCACAACGCAGAAGCAGTTGGTGGCAGAGGTTTAGATGCTGTTGCATATGCTTCTAAACAGATGAGCTATTTAAAGCGGGACCTAAAGACATTCATCATTAATTGAGAGGAATTTGAAACCAGTGAAAACACACAAATGGGACGTGTTCTTCCAATTTGGCACCTTGTTTTATCATTAATAAGATTTTCCAGGTTTTATGCAGTGTTTTATACTATGTTCATTGTTTTTTTAATAAGAAGTCTTTATTATGCATTGAATATAATTTCTTCTGGATCCTTCATTTGAAGAAGATTCTGTGAAACAGTTTTTAATATACAGCATGCCAAGCCTTTTTAAAGATTTCATTTTACATTATTTACATCTAAATCTGTGTGAATGTTTAATTAATGAAGCTGTTATGATCCTTTTCAAAAGGAGTCTAGTTAAATTCTAGCCATAATTAAAGAGATAGTTGAACTGAAATTATCATTAATGTTGTTCCAAACCTGCATGACTTACTTTCTTCTGCAAATACACACAAAAGATATTTGGAAGAAATCTGTTTAGTCTTTTTAATTAAACACCAAGCCCCATTTACTTTCATTAATTAATTTATTTATTTATATATATATATATATATATATATATATATATATATATATATATATATATATATATATATATATATATATATATAATTTTTTTCTAAATTTAAGCTGTGAAAATACTGGTTTGGAACAACATGAGGGTTATTGATTAATCTGAGAATTATTTAGTGGTGTAGATACCCAGAATATATATACAGTATATTAACATTTTGAAGAATGGTTAACACTTTATTTTAAGACATCATGGTTACACATTATATGTACTTACTAGAGGTGGGCATAGATTAATTTTTTAATCTCACTGTGATCTTGAAATTAATCTAGATTAATCTAGATTAAAATGGCTCATTCGAATTCTGCCGAAGGCATTCACAATATGTGTGCTACCCAAATCAAATTGACAAACAGTAAGTCTTTGAGAAGGGGTTTATCAAGCTAGATGGTGCATTAGAAATTTACATCTCCTGTTTCCAAAATGCATCACAAACCGCTTGAAAAAGCTGTAAACTAATTCCACATCGCACAAGCGGGGACCCGGTGAAGGTTGTACAAGTGGGCCCTGTTTGAAATTGTCTAATTTGTATGTTCGTTTATTTTTATTTATTTGTGCTATTTACACAATGTTTAAGGGTTTTTTCAAGTTTGTAGGTGTCAAGGTACAGAAACTAAATAATTAAATGTAAAAAAGCACTGGATAGTCTTCAATGTAAAAATGAAATATACAATGAAACCTACATTTATTCAGACACCTTCAACATTTCTCACATTATTACAGTTTTGCTATATATATCAAAAAATATATCTGGTGTCTGAATAATTTTTGGTTTGACTGTTAAAACTACAAAGTAGTCAAGAGCAGCGAGTGATTTTCATTTTCATTTTCTTGGATTAACATTACAGCAGCCAGTCGCTAAATTAGGCACGGTAACTTTAAGAGACGATGAACGCATCCAATATAATAGTTTTTTCGAGCATAATTTCCAAGGTGGACATTTTGACATATTTCGTATGTATTTGTCGGCACTAGAGCAAAAATAAGCAAATTCGATGTTCAAGTGTTTTGATCAAAACACTTGAAAACGCTTATTTTTAGCATCTCAAGACGCCTTTCTCTGCGTGAGCCCTGAACACCAGAACACCGGGAGTACTGAATCGGGCTCTTTCACATCTTGTTGTTTGTTTCAATTTGTATTTGTTCGTTCCGGTGCAGGAGGGACTTTGAGGAGAACTTCGCAGAAGAGAGCTCGGTTCAGTGTTGCTGTCCGTTAGGCTGGCCTCAACCAGTCAGTTATATAAAATATCAAGGTGAAAGTCATCATAGCTTGCTTAGTATAGACCCAGCTCCCAACCCAATTTTGAGAATAGATTAACGGCGATATTTTTTTTTATCGCCCGATAAGAGTCTCGCGTTAACGCAGCACATTAACGGCAATAACGGCCCACCACTAGTACTTGCTATTTTAATAACAATATATTATGCATTATTACATGCAAGTAACCCTAAACCAAACCTTAATCCTAACCCTTACCATACAGTAAGTGCATGAAGATAATTAATATTACTCAGTACTTAAATTTATAATTACATTGTAACAAGGACATCTTGAAATAAAGTGCACCCAAAGAATGTTTTGACCGTTTTTATCCACAAAATAAAAGTCTGAATTCCACTGACTTTCATTGTGTGGATTAAACACTGGTGTTTTTTTTTTTTGTTTGTTTTTTTTTGTTATAAGTCTTACAGGGAGAGCAAACAGAGTGATTTTTTTGGGGTGAACTATCCCTTTAAGTACACACAAACACAGTCAAAGCACCACTTTGACATCATAATGATGTCATCACCACATGCCCTATACCAGTCAGAGGAGTCACACATCCTGAGGTGTACTTGAAGTGCACATGCGAGGACAAGTGTACACTGGCAGCGAGAGGGGGCTGGCACTGGGGTACGGTCTCCTGGGGACCCAACAGCAGATGGTTATGGAGCATTTCTCTATGATAATGAAGTGAAGGCTAAGACGCCAACCGCCGCCATAACTCTCGCTCTCTCCATCTCAGTCTCTTTCCCTCTCTCTCATTTGCATGACTCTAAACCACCACCCTAGAGTCACGACCCTTTCCATCCCCTCTAAGTACCCCAATAAATTCAAATGTAATGCTCTTAAATGAGATCACTTACATGTGTCATTTTTCTTCTGTTATATTTATAATCTGCCACTTTGGCCTTGATTAACAAATGGCACTCAAGACACCAAGGCATGATTCCTCATGGCTGATGAGGGCCGAGCAGACGGAGCGAGATGTCCTCAAATCATGGATGGAGATGACTACGAACGTGTGTTAAGTGCATTACAGGGGACACAAGATTTGTGTTCAATTGTTTGGCTGATTAGAACAATCCAAAACACCCTGCAACAAACAGATTAAAGCAGTAGAGCTTAATTAGTCTGTAAACTAATTGCAGTGAAGAACTAGAAACAATAAATGCAAAAATGTCTTTTTTAAATGTCAAAAAAAAAAATAAAAAAAAATAAAAAGAGGCAAATAAAGCAATACTGTACCACTCATGCCATCTTCTGCACTCAGACTCGCACATTTTTAATTTCAGATTTAATTGTGTGTCCTCTGCATTATTATTGTGCCAGGCGACAGAGTGCACTTGTTCATCTTACCTATTGTTGTATTTATAGTGTACACTTTTATAGGGCCAATCCACATTCCTTAATGTCTATGCCAAGAAATCTCCTATTTGGCCATTAATAACATCAGTGATGGAACCATCACAGCAAGCCAGACTAACGTGTTTTTTGTCCCTTTAATATGCATTTTAAAACAGCTTCATTATTATAATGTATTTTGATAAACGATGTTTATGGTACAGCTTCGGTCATGTAAATTGCTTATCCATAAATTAAACTAATAAAAGTAACTTGATGAAATATCACCTAAATGTTAAGTACCACAGTCTAATTTATTTTGGGCAATAGCTCTCTTCAGAAATCATTAATAAGATCATGATATTATCTAAGAATAAGAATTAGAATGTCTTGTTGGTAACCAAATTCAGACGGAAATAAAGCTTCATTTAAACTATGCAAATCACAGTGAAACAGTAAGTCAGAATAATTTATTGTATAAAACAGTATGCGTCTTTCCATGGTTACAAAAAATTATAAAATTAATTAATTTACAATAAATGATGGAAGTAATTAAAGTGTGATACGCTTTTGTTTTGCTAATTGAAAAATAAAACAAAAAAGAAAGAACTGGAGAAATCATGACTGGTTAAAATAAAGCTTTTTTTGGATTGAAGGAACACTGTAAACCAGAAACTGCATTCACCAAATGTTGTACAAATTGTACGCTTCTCTTATTATATTACTGCTTAACTGTTCCAGCACTGCAGTTTCTAGCACTAAAGTATTCAGTTTGCATGTTTGAAAGAAGAGACGACTTTCTGTGATGGAAGGTTTAATAAAACAGCTGATTTCTCCTCCAGGTTTCCATAACACACAGTGAATGAGTCCGCTGCATTTGCTGAGGCACTTTTAAGCTCTGTAATTCATCCAACAGGCTAAGTACATCTTTTATTTGTGTTAAAGTAATGGAGAAAATGTATCTTTGCTATAGGTAGACTTATAAATTCAAATATATGCTACATAAACTCTGTTCTGTAACTGCTGCTTAACTACTATTAGCTATGCCTGCACACGGCTAGAGGATTTGAGCCGAGCGCTACGACTGAATATCTGTATGTTGCTCCTGCGCGGATATATCTCCAGGATTTCACACAGTACTGGCAATTCATCATTTCAGAAGCCTCTATATCAAACCACATGATAAAATATATTATTCCTCAGAGATGAATATTCCTGCCAGCACGAACACTATACACTACATTACACAGTGCTTATTAAGACTAGAAATGTACAATAATAACCGCATTCATGCTATTATGTTTAAAGGCATAATACTTTTTTATGTATAGTAAGGTACTACAGAAATATCGCAAATTCAAAAAACAACAAATCTGAGTTATTTTGTTTTTATTATTATTACTAAAAGGTGGACATTGTTAAACAAATACAGTAAAAAAAAAGTGATTTACATCAAATTAAAATAAATGTGAAAGCTATTAAAAACAGTTGAGAAAGAAAGAAAGAAAGAAAGAAAGAAAGAAAGAAAGAAAGAAAGAAAGAAAGAAAGAAAGAAAGAAAGAAAGAAAGAGAAAAAAAAAATTAAGCTTTTTTTAAAAATGCTTTTTACATCTCTGCACTTGATCTAAAATCAGTGACAACAAAATTGCCTCAAGAATGCATTCTCTTAACTATGACATCTGGCATAAGACTCACACTCCTGCAGCTCACATGTGTATTATGTTAAATCGAGAAAGTAAAGCGAGAGAAAGAAATGCAGACATGGGAGAGAGAAACAGAGACAACATCATTTGGACAAAATGTAAAAGGTTCAGTAATTACAGTAATTTTACTAGCATCAAATAACAAGCGGATCATTCCTTACCAGACTATTGTGAAGCAAAAGCGTTTCTTAAATGTCACTGATGCGTAATGCTGAAGGAAGGTGACAATATTAGTAGATGAGTATGTCTATGTGAAGTAGACTGAAGTAGGTTTTTTTGTTCTTTTTTATTTATAAACATTAAATCCAAAATATTAGACACATAAGCCACACACACACACATACATATATATATATATATTACATTAATGTAAACAGTAGACTGATTGAGTGATTTCTTAAGACTGAAATGTCACAACAGTATATAAAAAATAAATAAACTGAATGATGCATGTGTACTGTCAACGTAAAAATACATGAGTTAACAAAAGTGATTCTAATACTACAACTACTACTACTAATAATATTATCATCATCAAGATATACACACATATAACTTATTTAAAAAGTAGTAAGGGAAAAGTACGGAATTGTCTGAAGACTAATATTATACTTAATGTCTTATATGAAATATCAGTGATTTCATGAAAGCTATTGGGACATGATGTCAGCCGTCATATTTTAACCCCTGCAATCATGATAATGGTTAACATTTGTCAATTTTCAAGTCTGAATTCCACATCCATGCGTCTCGATAACCCGAGCAGATTGCAGTGCATTAAGGTTTCATCAAGCACGCACACGTGAATGGATCACATCTACATTGCTGACTAGCAGCTCCCTCTTGTGAGCTTCGTAGGTAGTGTGTTCCCTTGCACTATGCGGCAGCCTCTTGACTCATCTCTCGGTTTTTCCCCCTCCATTACCCTATTCCTGTCAGAAACACGGAGGCAGTTAGTCCCTCTCCTCTTCCCTCTGACCCATCTGCATTTACAGGCTGTTTCTCCAGCTCTCACCGCTGACCTCTTACTCAAATATTTAGACGTTCGATTGCAAGCCCCTTTAAGGAACTGTGCCGTAACCCTGACCGTAAACAAATCGATGGGCCAAGTTCAAACGCCAGTGGAAATGTACGCACGTAAACAGGTTCATTCGAAGGCTACAGGGAGGGATCTTCAAACCGGCGTGCTGCAGAAATGAAAGAATGGGATGCAAATGTATGCACAGCCATAAAGTATGCATATGCACAAAGGAGGGAGGGATTACACCCTAGGCTGATTTCAGCTAGTGAGAGGGGTTGCAAAGGAGGGCAAACGTTTGGACAACGTTGTGGCGATTCAAAGGAAACATTGCAAGGTTATGCATCATGAATGTTTACCTAGAGAGTCTGGTGCGGACGTGAACCAGTATATCTAAACGCTGCCCGTTCCCAGAAACATCCCCATTCACACACCGCATGAGGCTTTGAAATAAAGGGCTATTTGGACGGTGGGGTTTCAAGCGGATAATATACCTATTTCGTATTTGCCACTGCAAAAGGAGGAGGATGAGAGCTGGAACAAATGTGTGACTCGATAATTGTGCTATGTCACATCAAGACAGGACTTGGGGTCGAGTGATAAATTCCAGGTGACCTCTTCGTCAAATCCTGGGAAAGGACAGGCTGCCCTTGCTGTTCCCTAAGGCGACAGACACCATCCTCGCAATCATGGCATTAAAATCTTTCCACAACCCCCAACAATATACCATTATGTATGGACAACAAGAGACGGAAACTGCACATCTTGAATCTGACATATATATATATATATATATATATATATATATATATATATATATATATATATATATATATATATATATATATATATATATATATATATACATACATATATATATACATACATATATACATATATATATATATATATATATATACATACATATATATATATATATATATATATATATATATATATATATATATATATATATATACACATACACATATATATATATATATATACGATATATATAAGATAATAATTAGTGCTGTCAAGCGATTAATTGTGAATAATCGCATCCAAAATAAAAATGTGTAAATAAATGCACACAGTATATATTTATATATATATATATATATATATATATATATATATATATATATATATATATATATATATATATATATATATATATATATAATTTATATTAATTGTATATATGTAAATATTTATTTTGATGTATATATATTTATGTTAATATAATTTATATTATAAATAAATCGATTTAATATATACAAAAACTATTTTTTTAATATATAAATATAGACATGCATGTGTGTGTATTTATATATACATACATATTCACCACACACACACATATATTATGTAAAACAAAAACTTTTATTTTGGATGCGATTAATCGCGATTAATCATTTGACAGCACTAATAATAATGTAAATTTGATCTTTCTTCACAGGCAGAATATTCATGTCTGCCGGATAAATACCATCCAAATCAGTCATATTGTGACACCTCGCTCTTCTGTTTCTCTCTATCGCAGCCTGCAAGAAATGGATTTTGGGTGTAATTACACATCACAGCTAAACCATGCCTTAAATGACAACGCAGGTTAAAATGCTTTAGGAGGAAATGTAGATCGCAATGGACACAAGCATCTAAGTACAGATGGTATTATGATGTCTGCGAGTGAGTGAATATATCTAGTGACACTGGGCTTCTCCAGATATCGATTGCTCCTGCGGTTACAACACTAACAGTAGTGGAGAGCCATTGAACTTTAAAGCAAATAGTCCTTCTTCCTGCCCAGAGTCCTCACGGTGGATCAATACATCACAGTGTAAGCTGTGTGTCGTGTCTAGTAATGTTTCTGTCTGTCTGGGCTAATGACCTGAGTGGTACTTATAGCAGTGGGAAAGGTGGGCTTCTGCCAGCCGACTTTGGAAGGAGAATGACTGTAGCTTGCTTGTGGTCTGAACTCCATATAAAGCTGAATTACTGAATTATATTTGTAAATTTAGACGGTATTATCCTACAAAAATACCTGAAAGGGACAGTTCACCTAAAAATGAAAATGGTGTCATCATTTACTCACCCTCAGGTTGTTCCAAAACCCATCTTTTATATGCAAATGAAGATATCATTTTTTTTGTTCATTAAAAGTCCAACTGAGACTTTCATGCATTATCAAGTACAAAAAGAATGTATGATACAAATCGAGCAGTTTGATCCAGTCAACTGAAGAAACATGATTGCTTTATATGACAAGCGGGTTAAAATTTAGCTTTTTTTCCACATGTAAACACTGACCAACACACATACTGTACACAGAAACTCAAACGTACTTGAACAAACTTCATTGGTTCTCATGTGTCAAGCAAGTACATTTAATCTTCAGTGTGACACAATGTGCATTGATCAGTGTTTAAATGTGAATAAAAGCCAGCGTCACAGTTGGATTAACCAGCTTGATTTATATAGATTCATTTGTCTTTATAAACAGTGTGCAACTAGTTGTTGTAGCATGAACAAAGAATAGAGGGAATCGCTCAAGTTTTAATGAAAATATAACTTGTGTTTTAAAGTTGAACTTAAGTTTGGAACGACTTGAAATTGAGTTAGTGATGACAGAATTGAAATTTTTTGCATAAACTATAAGTCTAGCGCAGTAGCCCACAAATGATGCTTAAGGCATTATAATAAACAATGTGGATCCACATGCCTAGACTTCTAATCTATTTAAAATCTTTTTTGTCTCGAAGCACAGTCCTTAAGTCTAAAACAGAATCCTGAAACACTTTAAAGTGGTTTCAGGTAGTGTAAATGAAACCTGAATTCCTCATTTGACGAGCTCTGCGGGTCTTACCATTTCACTGGCCAGGGATATATTTGGAATTACGAGACAGTCAGATTCCTGATTCCCCCTCTGAGGTTCTGTTAAAGGGAATTACTGTAAAAAAAAAAAAAAAAAAAAAAAAAGACAGCTTTGAAAGAAAGCTTCTATTCAAGAGACGATGATGAGAGAAGAAAAGGGGGGAAAAAAAACACCTATTCAGTTCTTTCCAACTGGAAGCATCCGATCCGTGTGCCTGGATCAGCGTCCGAAATAAGCCAGATCGTGAAGAGTTGAAGAGGGTGGAGGCGTGCGTGCAATCCCCGTGAGTGTGAGGGATCTGTTCCAGGGGAAGTGAACAGAACTATATGGCCAACATCAAATGAGTGAGACGAGACTTGAGAAGGTTTGGGGAGAACTGCGATGGGGTGCAAGCCAATGCGCTGAGCCCCAGGGTCTGAAAGTCTTTTTCCCCCAGCTGATCCCCACTAGAGCTGGGCTCTTCTGTGCTGACCGAAAGGCTCCGACTGCCAGACCTGCTCAGCTGACACAGCTCAGTATGGAGTAACACAGAGTGAAAGTGCTGAGGAGGAGCTGTTGATGCACACTTCACACAATAATGCTCAAACAAACATACCAAGTGCACATGAGTGCAGAGAGCAACTCAAAATGTTCACGGTTACGTTTTTGGACATTATGAAAGGTTAAAAACAAAAGAGGCTAAATGCAGACTTTTTTAAATGCAGGCTTTTGTCTTATTCAATGATAGTACTGTAGAGACACGATAGGAAATAAGAGGACACATTCCCCATCGGGTTTGTGTTGGTCCAAACCAAAAAAAAAAAGGGAGAGGATCTTTTCCATGCAGCTTCAGTGAATAGGTAATGGGAATTCCAAGCTTCAAAAAGTACATAAAACAACAGAAAAGTATCATAAAAGCAGTCAACAAAACTTCTGAAGAAACACACTTAAATCTAAGTAACCATTCACTAAAAATCATGATTCAACCCTAAATCTTGTGTTCATGAGAGTTAATGAGAGAAGTAGTCATGACCTTCTATGGAACAAAAACTATGCTGTGTCAACGTTTTTTGTCGATACAATGAAAATCGAATGGTAACCAAACCTGGTAACCAACATTCATCAAAATAATTCTGTTGCATTCCAAATAAGAAAGTAAGTTCTAAAACTTTCGCTTTAAGCTGAATTTGGATCTGCCTGGGGATTTTTACGATGGTGACTTTATGCTTTTTCCATATGTTCTGCATAACCTGTACTCAAAAGTTCAACTCAGCACTGCACAAGTCAAGCATTCATCATACAGATGGCCACGTCTGTGAAACACGCTGGAATAGAAATGACCTAAATGAGTAATTCAATCACAGACAGAATGAGAGGTCCGTTCCCAATTCAATTTGAGTGTCTGAGGGATCCAGCCTCCTCATTTCTTAATGTCACTTTAACATCTTACATGTTAATGAGCAGACGTGAGGTTAGGCCTAACACAGAGCCATTATCCACTTATTAGAGCCCTGACCCTGATGATCCCTACTCCATTAAACTGTGGATGTACTGTACAGTACAGACATGTGTGGAGATGAGAGGCGACGTTCAGCTTGACTGGGCTGAGCTCAAGTGTGAATGCAACACTGCCCTTGTCCATTCTGTCAGTCCTGGGGTGGGACACCCTGAAGTCATCGTGCCCCTCCGCACACACATAAACCGAGACGGTAGAGAAAGAACCACTGACACGGGTCACTAGACTCTCTCATCCTCCCACTTATCTCCTGACAGAACATATCTTTCACATGGAGAGCACGGCCAGGAGACAGCAGAAGACAATTTCACAAGTTTGACAGGTGTTGCTGTGTCAGGCGCTTATGAGTGTTTCGCAAAAAAAAAAAGAAAGAAGAAAACCTTCGTGACTTCAGATTAGACAAAAATCTTCAAAAGTCTCATTTTCAAATAATTAATTAAATGCTTTCTTGCTATATATATATATATTTTTTTATGACTGAAGTGTTTTTCTTGTAATTTCCACCTCCATTTGGGTCTTTAAGGATTTGTTGTTGAAGAAAAAAATCTCTGACCATTGCCCGACCAAAAGCACTGCCACTGACAACTCCTAATGTTCCAGACCTGTGAAGTCACACAGCAGTGCCACTGTCCCACATATGAACCCAAATTTTGCACTGAAACATCATTCTCCTTCTCCTCTGACCCCATTACTTCAATCCCCATCGACCGCCCTAAACAAAACCTTTCTGATTGCAATAGCACACCATGATCGCACCCTTTCATAATGTTATGGTAAGAAACGTGGAAACGATTGCACTTCATTTTTAGCTTGAGTGCGGCCAGTTGTGTGTGGACAGCTGCACAGTAAACGTTGATGGTGTTGCTGGGTGTTCTGAGGTGGATATGGACCGATTCAGTGATGGGATACATTTTTACTAGAACTAAAAAAACCTGCTCTAATCAGGTTTACAGTTTTATATAACTTAATAACTAGCATATTTATTCCCTGTGTCTATATTAGTGAAAGAGTCAGTAGTTTAATGTTTATGTAATGGTCCATTCACAAAATTTAAATCTCATTATCAACATCATTATTGCCACAAAATCTGTAAACCGCAGTCTTGTATTGTCATATTATATTGAATTTAACCCTTAGATGAAAGAAAATGCAGTAAATAACATGATTTATTCCAAAACTATAGTATAAATATTCTAATATTAAGTATGTATTTAAAGTTTTTCCAGCCACATTGAATTTACATTATCATACATATATAAAAAAACACTGTAATCGGTAAAAATGAGAAACAATGTAAAGAGGAAAGTCACAAAGAATAATGGATAAGTCAAAGGTACTGTAATCACCTACAGTATTTCAATTTGGATTTAAATTCATAATCTATATAGTTAAAAATGGCTATTTAAAAGTCTGTCCATCGTAGTAGATGTCATGCAAAGGCATAAAATATTAAATACATTTATTAAACAGCAATTAAAAGCACTCTCTATTGAGTCTGAAACAACAGACCGACTATCTGGAAATGTAACACCAGCATTAAAGCAGAGAGAAAGAGCTGCAGTTGAAAGCACCTCTGGCAGATAAAGGTATAAATGTAAGGTGATGGGGCAGTGATTGGTCGAGATTAGAGCAAAAGCCAATGTAAGGAGGACAGATAGAGACATTCACAGGCTCTCACACTTTGGTCAGCCCTGGCATGAAGAATAACGGGAGCGCCCAGTTCCATTCCATGTCCTTAACGGGGATAACAGTGTCCACTTGTTCAACAGGGCCCACTTCTCATTACAGCAGCCTCAATGAGCCTCTACTGCGCCAGTGAAATCTGTCACCGAAGTCCAGCACCAACGGCAATCCAAATTGAAAAACTCTGACATGAGTAGCGGGGAGTAGGGGGTGACAGAGAAGGAGGGTGAGGGAAGAGGAACGGAAAAAATTATCTGGTCATCAATTGCTGGCAACAGACCGCAGACGAAGATTATTGGAAGGCAACATTGCAGCAGATGTCTGATGACTGTATATTAACCTGCTTCCTACACACACTGAACATCCAAGCCCAGAAACGTCCTAATGTCAGACTGTGAGGCCCTGTCCTGCGCAATGGAGGAACTCATAATCCATGAGAGAAAAAAAAATGAAGGTACGATTTGTGCAGCAGCACTGGCTGATTTGTTGGACTAACTGCGCTGGCAGTGATGGAGACGTTCCAAGCCGCAACGCACAAAAACCAGTGGGCTGCCAGCAAATGTCCCTCTGTTCGGTGTTGTAATTGAGCTCACACCGGACTATGAGAGCTACTGAAGTGTCAGCCACCTTGAGAGGGCTATCGAAGTGTGTACATGAATGTTGATGCTTTTGGGCAGTGAAACAATTTATAAATGACAACAACAAAAATAATAATAATAAATACAATATAAAATGAAAATACAAAAATAATTAAAGTAATATATAAAGAAAAATGTATAAGATTAGTGTAAGGAACGGGGGCACAAATACTTACAGTATAGTAAAATACTAAATGATGGTGCTATGGATCATTAAATTGTTGCACTATAGCATAAAATGTGTACAAATCCAGAGAACACATTTCTTGCAGAAGCATATGTGGTAAGGATCCACTACAATAGGTGCCGGATCCGAATCCCACTTGTTTTCCGACACAAATTAGGCCCAGAGCAAAACATTTGGCATAATGGGAGCATCCATAGTCCAAACCTATCCCAGAGTTCCTTTGCAAAGATCCCCAAGGACAAATTCAGCACTGAAATTAATAAAACAGATTGTAGACCCCCAAATCTCCCTTAAACAGTTCTGGCATGAGGTTTTGGAGGATTCTACAACAGACAAAATGCAGGTTAATGAAATACAGGGGTACCCCGCCGTATTTTTCCTAATTCTAATCATCTCATGACAGCTGTTCAACTTCATATCACAGTTTTGTTTATTTTATTATGAAATTTAAATGGACGAACAACACTTTTTCTTGACCCCCAAAGCACTTGGGTTCAGTTTACAGTATGATTTCTTCATCTTGTCTGCAAACATCCCTCATCTATTCACCATCCACACCCACACTCTAAGGCCCTGGATCATAGCAATCTGAAATACAAATCATCCCTTCCCAATCATCAGAGCATTACAGTATTTGACCTATTTAAGTTTTTTTTTAATTTTTTTATCTTTGCTAGTAGGCAATAAACATGACCTGGGATGATACAGCTGGCAGTGAGTGAAGAAGGGCTGTAGGAGCAGATGAGAAGGGATGGGAGCCCAATTCTGCTCCACATCTGGTGTTGTATTGAAGGCATATGGGCCGCCCCAATCGGGCCCTTGCCACAACCTCTGGTTTCCAGCACTGCGTCATGACAGACAAGCCAGCAAGCTGTCAACAGTCTGGTCCAAAGCGAGGGATGATGATGGCACATTTTGAAAATATTGAAGTCAGACTGTGCGAGTAACAAAATGTTTGTGCACATTCAGGAGCTGCTGCAGGCTTGTCATAAAGATATCACTTTGCTTTTATGTTTTACAAAAATTTCACAATAAAGGCATGATGCCCATAAAACAAGAATAATTTGTATATTTTATATGCAATTCAACTGATAAATAAAATAAATAAAACGAAAACCTATAATCATAATAATACATTGATTCAGAGCTGTTAAAAGTAAATTTAGGAATCACAATAATCTACAGCTTGAAAATATATATTTATTCTGAGATTAGTTATAGTTTATACTTAAGACTGTTATTACATTATTATTGTTTTTAAAGATGGGAGGTGTCAGGATAAATAAGAATGGACTACTAAATACATAAATAAATATTAACAAATACTGTAGCAACATCATCATCATCATTATTATAAGTTTATTTGTTTGTTTGATTGATTGAACACCATATCAGCAAATTCATGGCAACATTAACAGTATAATTTCAATATATTTAAAGTAATATAACATTTTCTTAAGCATACAAAAGCATGCAGGTAACACCAACAATAATGATAACAATTATACAGAACCTTTCAACTTAATAGTGCTGTAAAGCTTGAGACTGTTACATAATATATGTGTGTGTTTATATTATGTATATATACATAAATATAAATGCACACATATACAGCATACACGTTTAAAAAAAAAAAATATATATATAATATATATATATATATATATATATATATATATATATATATATATATATACACACACACACACACACACAACACACACACACACATATATTTCATATATAAATGTAAGATTGTTCTTCAATATATACATCCATGTATTTATAAATAGATAATAAATATATACAGTACAACATTATTATGTTAACTAAAAAATTTTTTTTATTTTGGATGCGATTAATTGCGATTAATAGTTTGACAGTACTACAATTTAATCAATAATAAAAATGAAAAAATTCTTATAGGAGAAACCTTTTAAAAATCTATTTTGGTACATTTTTCAGGGTAAAAACATTGCACTTTATTATTATTACTGTTATTTTGTCTTGTCTCGTACCTATAGCCCTGCCTTAAGGGGAAACATACAGTATTATATTGAATAATGTTTACAAATATTCTCCAAAAGCCCTTGGATGAACTGAAAATCTATAACTACTTGAGCTTGTGCAGTATGGGCACTGCTTATGGTTTGGTCTCGCCACGCTCAGTTAAACCTTATTACATTCAAATAATGGCCATACAACAGAGGCCATTATATCAGACAGGTGCCAGCAATCAACCACCAATGGGAAGTCATCACTAAGAAGAACAGTGAGGCTCCATTCATAACCTTAAATGCCAATGCAGGGCCAGATCAGGGAATGATCTGACCTTAATCATTCATAATCTGAAAGATCAAACAATGCCTATAGGCTGATTCCAGAGCAGCCACAGCCTTTACTCTGGAGATGACCAAAATCCCCCTCACGCCCCAGTGGTTTTAATTGTCTGGCTTTAGAAGGGAAAGGAATTTTTACTTTGGTGTGCAGGTAGAGACAGCGGGGTTGTGTTGAGCTACTTGGGAGGTCTGAAAAGCTGTGCTCTAGTTCTTTTCATGTGAATGGGGGGCTTAGCCATTGAGGGGTGACCCCGTTGAGCATGTCATGGGGGTGTAATGAGGTCAGTTTACAGGTTGGGCGGCAGGTAATCCTGCGTTCATTACAGACTCACTCCGGTGGCTGTTGGGGAGGAAAAAATCAAATGGCAGCGAGCTATAGAATAGAAGTAGATTGTATGTGTGTACAGGGCCAGGAACTTAATAACACTCGATTCGGTATGGAAAGGAAACCCAGAGCCACCCGTGTAAGAAGCGGCCCGGATGTGAGGGAGGGCCGTTAGTGGCAGGAGTTTGGTGTCAGAGAACAAGACAAGCTTTGTACCAGCTTTAAGAAGTAAATTAAGAGAGAGCGATGCAAGCTTACCGACTCTGAAAGACTGAGTGAAGAAACACCTGGTGATCAATAGAGCCAGAGTCCCATGAAAGAGCCTGGGTAAGACCTGTTAGGTTACACTTGGAACTACGACACTCTTTCACACAATCAAACAAGTGGATCTAAAAAAATGAGGGAGAGAGTTATTGGTAATGCAGTTTAAATATGGAATTGATATATTTGGACTATTGGTGCATGGACTATTGGTCAAGTCATGTCATAAAGAAATGCACATGAACATCTCCCCAATGCTTGTGATTATAAATGGGAAAACTCAGAACTTTCTTTAAAGCCCAAGGTTTTAGAGTTGAGGGTGTGTCAGTTAGAAAATACGCATGATGGAATACAATCTGTTTTGATCATAAATGTTTTGAAGAACTAAATTATTGCACACTTTTATTCGTTAATCAACCAAAGCTGAATGGACAAAAACCTCCAAGTGGCAACATTCCAGTCAGCCAATGCACTTTTTCCCCAAACTTCCATCCTTCTCTAAACAGGCTTAGAAAATTACTTAGCCATTAGAAAACGTCCATAGCCAGTTTCATTCCTGAATGCTCTTACAGCGTCATTTATAATAAAGTCTTTCAGTACGCAATCCACAGAGTCAGGCTTAAATTGATTGTTTTTTGTTTTTGTTTTCAAAATATGGAGTTGACTAAACTATGATACGAAGAAAAAAATACCTTTCAAGGTTTATATTTTAAGTTTTTTTTTTTTTTTTTTTCTTGAGACCTATTAAACTGTCTATTGCAGATAAATCAATTCCCATAGATCAGAGTAAGGCCAACTCCAACTACTTTCCTTTTAGATGCCTAGTGTCATGCAGACATTTGCTAAGGTAAAGAACCCTGAAACATGACCCCAACTTGATAAGAATCACAAGCTGTAGCATTGACACTGATTTTTATTAATATTATTTTTAAAATAAGGTTTTATAGACAAGTGGGTTCAGACTGACTCTTGAGGGACCAGCATCACTTTCTTTTGTACCACTGTTTGAAGAATGTATCTTCCAGGATCTGGGAGCAAGTTTTAGGAGTTCAACCTAAAGTTCTAAAGTCTAGTCCATCTCCTACCCTGAAAGGTCCATCTTGCTCATTGTTAGTAGCAGCTCACACCATGATACCCTCACCACCTTGCTGTTGAAATGATGCTGGTACCTCAAGAGTCACAAGCGATCTATCCATAAAGCTTTTTTATAAAAATCAGTTTTGTGTATATTCACACACTTCAGCTTGTGAGTCTATAAGTGGGGGTCATGTTCAGGATTTCCTGCCTTAGCAAATCTCTGACACCTGACACCTTGTACTTTTTGTACTTTTTGGTTTCACTTCTGGTGAATGGTGGAATTGGAGACTAAGTGTTCCTGATGGTTTAATTCTTATTTCAGAAGCTGCTTAAATTGAATATATGGAGG
>NW_020527232.1:0-29395 GCF_003368295.1 Carassius auratus | reverse complement strand
CAAGAGCTAAATTCAGATGTTTTTGAACTGTTTGTGTGAAAATGAAATATTTGTGGCTGCCTATCTGAAATCACGCCTCCGATCAGCGGCTTACAGTGTCGAGCTCAAAACAAACGAATTTATTCTTGTTTAAGAGCTTTTTTTAAATAAAACATTACCACAATGCACACAATAAACCCATTGTAACACATCAAGAGGTAAATGCAGGTGTTTGTGACCAGTTTAAGTGTGCAAGACTATTTGAAAGCGAGACTGGCAGAATAACATATCTCTCAAGCTGCAGGATTCTGGCTTTCGTCGTACGAACGAACACATCACGGACAAGATTATTTCAAAACACATAATAGCTTGGCGACTATAAACGAAAACAGCCACGTGAACATAAACTGTTGAGAAATATATCTAAAGTGGATCTACTGGATTTTAATATTAAGTGACCGCATATACCAGCTGCTTCTGTCTTCAATTTTAATCTATATAAAAAAATGAAATTCATTCATCTTGGCTGCTTTTTTTAATGTGTGTACGTATTTATTTATTTATTTATTATTTTGCTCTAACAAGAATTAATCTATATTTAATTAAATCAATTACATTTTATTTTACATTTGATTTGTCCATTTCTGCATCTAAACGCCTAAAAACCTAAAACATGCTCTATTATACTATTGTTAGCAATTTCTTTATCGTCCAATTTATCTGGTGTACACACTTTTATTTTCATAATAAACTTGTTTGTTAGATTATACACAGTTACAGTGGTCTATAATAAATATTAACAGGTTTTATTCAAGCTGTTTAGAATGATTGCAGTAGGCTAATTTTTTTAATGTAAATCCAAAAAAAAAAAAAAAAAAAAAAAAACATTGGAAAACAATGACTGTTGTACTTTTTTATACATTTTGTATAATTTCATAGTTTATGCATTATAGTTATAAAACAAATAAATGTAGCCACTCACATAGAAATCTTAGGCCTTATCCTTTTCTGACAGTTTTAGGGATTTTTAAAAATCCTAAAAAACCCTAATTTGTGCTGCAAATAATAATTTCAAACTCAAAAAGTAAATAGTCAGTTCATGCTTTATAAAGCCTTGTCCCAATATTAATAGTCAGTAGTAAGCAGTTTATAAATACAGCTATAAATAGCTTGTTTTTGGTTTATAAGCACATTTTTTAAAAAGGAGAGTAAAGGATCAGTTATCTTCCTATGAAAAATAAAAGATAAAAATAAACAAACAACAACACAGATTGATACAGAACAGAAAAATAAATTTTATTGTGGATTTATGATAAAATCAGCCTGTAAATGAATTCATACTCCTCCTCATACTACTCCATACTCCTTTTTCAACATGATGCCAATATACTGAGATGTTAAATTGTGAATGGGTTTAGGATCGCTTAAATGGTGTTGCCATAGAGATTTATTAATGTAACATAAAAAAATACAATAGTTATTTTACTATATCTTTAAAATTTTTCATTCTAACTCTTCATAATTTTTTATATAAGTAGAAGTCATCATTTGAAGGAAGCACAGTAAGTTTCATAGCTTTTTCATTTTCAAGAGCCAGCCTAAAATTAAAACTATCATAACTTATAAATCAAGCTTGCAATTCTTAGTACCAATAATGGTCACCAGAGGGAGCTATAGGATTACTTTTAAATAATTATTGTAGAAAAGAGTATGATTTAAATAATTTATAGAAATCTTTCAAATAAAATAATATGTATTTTAGGAATTTTACTGATAAAAATGACCCTCACTTAATTAGAATAACAAGCTGAAGTATTGTGAACTGTATATTAAGAATAATTCTTTATAGGCTTTATGGACAGATACGTTTTGAGTGACTCTTGAAGGATCAGCACCACATCCTCTTTTACCACTGTTTAAAGAACTAATCTTACAGAACAGGTGTGAATGAATTTTGGATAGCTTGAATGGTTTTGTCGTGGTGATTTTTTGAAATAATAGTAAAAAAGGAACCAGTAAATGTCTTTTTATTTTTTTTAAAGTGCAGCTTCTAAATACTTAAAAAAAATGTACACATAAAAGACAAGTCATTCTGAGGCATATTTCCTCAGAATGACTGGTCTCATGACCATAGTTTCATGACTATACAACACTATATGGATGATAGAAAATAAAAAAACTATCATACATCTAATGTCACTCAGTCCCACTGTCACTGTGGGTAGTGTGTGTGTGTGTGTGTGTTTGTGTGTGTGTTAAATGAATTAGGTGTGAAACTATCAGGGAGCATTTAGTCTCCAGCGCCAACATTTTACAGAACTGCCACTTTCCTGGAGTCTCAGAATTACAATGTGTCAGGTTCTGAGAGATCTAAGATTCCAAAAAATGATTTAATTAGAATACCATGAAGTATTGTGAAATACTATATATTAAGACTTTATATATAGGCTTTAAGAACAGATTAGAGTGACTCGTGAAGGACCAGCACCACCTCCTCTTGTTCGATGGTTTGAGGAGTATATCTTCCAGAATCCAGGATTAAGATTTAGGAGCTCATTTTTATTCCACCTCCTTTCCTGAAAGTCTGTCTTGCAGAATTGACTAAAAATTAATCTTCACATTATTTCCTAATTATTTTGCAATTCTTTTTGTCAGTTCTTCTTTACCTGTTTTTCTCTTCCAGCTTTCCTGGACTATTGTATAGCACTCATAAATGATTAAATAAAAAATAATGGTAGTTATTAAGATTGATATGGTTTGGAATTGGTAAAAAATGCTTGGAAAAAAATCACAATAAAACAATGTTTTAATGTTTAAGTTTGGAATATTAACTGACGTGAATGAATGCTATATAAACATTGTTCATGTTAACATAATGTTTATGAATGGAATCTTATTGTAAAGTGTTACTAAAGTTATATATATATATATATATATATTGTTCTGTGAATGTGATTTTAAAGTCTAGATGATTCGGATTAACCCTTTAACTGCCATATCCTTTAAAACCTCACTGCCAGAGGGATATTGTGAATGCATGTGCCCGCTGGGCACAGTTTACCTGATGCCACCGGGGGTGGCGATGGCACTGGTGGCTTGAGCCCGCCATCGCTGCTTGCAGCTATATTTAGGGCTCAATCCTGGAGGGCGAGAGCCCTATTGTTTTCCTTAGGATTATTTGTTATTATTATTATTATTATTATTTATTATTATTATTTTTCTTCAAGGTTTCGGGGGGTTTTGGGGCCCTTAACATGCTTAAAAAGTCTTGAAAATTGGCACACACATTGGAACCTGCGGCCATTAGGGCCGGGCAGAGACTGATACACGGGCGTGGCACAGGGGCTCTACAGCGCCCCCTGGAATATGGAGGGCCATATATCATACATACTTGCACGTAGACGTACGAAACTCGGTACACATATAGAACTCATCAATACAAACAACTTTCGTATTGCATATCATAGGCTCCGCCCAACAGGAAGTTGTCTATTTGGGGTTTATTATTCATATTTGTCGTCAAATTTGTGGGGGCTTTTGGGGTCCTTAACATACTCAAAAACTCTTGAAAGTTTGCGCACACTTTGGAATCTGTGGCCTTAAGGAGCCTGCAGAGGCTGGGACACGGGCGTGGCACAGGGGCTCTACAGCGCCCCCTGGAACACAGTCATAAATGTTGATGTATAGCTCACACATACTTACACGTATTAATATGAAACTCAGTACACATATAGATCTCATCGTGCCGAACAACTTGCGTATTGCATGTCATAGGCTCCGCCCAACAGGAAGTCAGCTATTTAGAGTTATGTAAAAAGCGCATGCTCTGGAATTTGAAATACTTGTCATAGGTTTTTTACTCGATTGCCGCCAAACTCGGTCAACATGATCTCAAGACACTGGGGATGAAAAATTGCCAGGGGATTTTTGATATCTCAAACGGTTTGCTCGTGGCGAGGCGTTGAAATTATGGCGAGAAATGAGAAACAGGAAGTGTCTAATACCATCCACATACATTTCCTGATTTTAATCAAACTTCATCAGATTATTCTTTGTATGATGTCGATCGCATATATGTGACTATTAGGAGTCAAAGTTATAGCGCCACCAACTGGCAGCAGGAAGTGTGTCATTTTCAAAATGCTTTGTATTCAGCATCTTATTTTTACTCGATTTGCTTCAAACTTCATCAGAATAATGTTAAAACACAGCCTATATTAATCTGCTAGGGGGATATTGATATCTAAAAATATTGTTGCCGTGGCAACATGTCAAACTTGAATACTTCTCAGGTGATTTTAAGGCATATAACATGCTTAGAATTTCATGAAATTCAGAACACATATCAGTATTTATGATAACTAGACACTGGCAAAAGTTCATAAGAGGGCGTGGAAGAGGCACTCTATAGCGCCACCTTTTGTCAAAAGTGGGGGGGTTAGTTTTAGCTACAGACACCAAACTCGGTACAAAAATTGTTCTTATCAAGACGGACAACTTTCTAATTCACAGTCATCAGCTACGATCAACAGGAAGTCAGCTATTTTGATTTGAATGTGGATTTTTTTTTACATTTAGCTGTGAATTAATGCATACTGCTCAGAGGAGAGTAACACTATACACACCAAACTTTGTCTACATGATGCCAAAACATTTTAAACAACTTAAATTGCCAAAGGATTTTGGATAGCTTGAACGGTTTTGTCGTGGTGATTTTTTTAAATGACAGTAAAAATGGAATTATTAATTGTCCTGCATTTTTAAATTCCAAACACTTCAAAACCTTTTTTCATACAAAAAAAAAGTCATTCTGAGTAAATATGGATAGTTTCACGACTTTACAACACTGTATGGATAACAGAAAATTAAAAAACTGTCAGACATCTCATCTCACTCTGTCCCTCTGTTTGAGTATTATGTGCTGAGACTTACATTGTCTGAGAGAAAATGCGCCCCTACAGGTTCAATTCCTTAAAGGGAAATTCGACTGAAAGGGAGGAGACTCTCTTTTAGTTTCATTTTTAAATCGGTTAAAATACAAAATAATACTTGGATTTAATTCACACTGACAAGCTAAACCAACATATATGATTATTACCGGGTCAGGGCTCATTAATAATTGATGTGTGGTCAGTGATACGTGAGAAACACGAGAGATGAATCACGCTCTGAGCATGAGCGTATGGAATGACGAGCTCAGAAAAACGAGTTTATTTTTGTTTTATAGCTTTAACAAATAAAATATTAAAGCGATATCACACAATTCACCAATTAGAACACACCAAGAGCTAAATTCAGATGTTTTTGAACTGTTTGTGTGAAAATGAAATATTTGCAGCTGCCTATCTGAAATCACCGCTCCGATCAGCGCGCACAGTGTCACAAGTTCAAAACTAACGAATTTATTCTTGTTTAAGAGCTTTTTAAAATAAATTATTGCCATAAATGCACACAAGACATCCATTATAACATAACACGAGCTAAATATAGGTGTTTGTGACCCGTTTAAGTGTGCAAGACTATTTGAAAGCGCGACTGGCAGAGTAACATATCTCTCTCGAGCTGCAGGATTCTGCCTTTCGTCGTAAGAACGAACACATCAAAGACAAGATTATTTCAAAATACATAATAGCTTGGCTAATATAAACGAAAACAGCCACGTGAACATAAACTTTTGAGAAATAAATCTGAAGTGGATCTACTGGATTTTAATATTAAGTGACCGCAGCTGCTTCTGTCTTCAATTTTAATCTATATAAAAAATTTAACTCATTCATCTTGGCTGCTTGTTTAATGTGTGTACGTATTTATTTATTATTTTGCTCTAACAAGACTTAATCTATATTTAATTAAATCAATTACATTTTATTTTACAATTGATTTGTCCATTTCTGCATCTAAACGCCTAAAAACCTAAAACATGCTCTATTATACTATTGTTAGCAATTTCTTTATCATCCAATTTATCTGGTGTACACGCTTTTATTTTCATAATAAACTTGTTTGTTAGATTATACAGTTACAGTGGTCTATAATAAATATTAACAGGTTTTATTCAAGCTGTTTAGAATGAATGTAGTAGGCTAATTTTTTGAAATGTCAATCCAAAAAAATAAAAATAAATAAATAAATAAAAAACATTGGAAAACAATAACTGTTGTACTTTTTTATACATTTTGTATAATTTCATAGTTTATGCATTATAATAATTATAAAAACAAATAAATTTAGCCACTCACATAGAAATCTTAGGCCTTATCCTTTTCTGACAGTTTTCTGACCTTATTTTTGCTGCAAATAATAATTTCAAATTAATTTGATACTGACCTCTGACATCCTGTGACATGATATTTATTTGAATTTACATAATCTCATGGATGTAACAGTAAATCTGTTCAGCTCACAGATCAAGACTAAGCTGTAATGCAAGCAGAACTTTCACAAATGCTTGTAGGTCAATAAAATCATTACAAAACATTTACAAATCATTTAAGGGATTTGATAACACTGTAAAATAATGTCTAATTTGTTAACATTAGCAAATGCATTGATAACACTTTATAATAACTGCACTCATTAGTAAATAGTCAGTTCATTCTTTATAAAGCCTTGTCCCAATATTAATAGTCAGTAGTAAGCAGTTTATAAATACAGCTATAAATAGCTTGTTCTTGGTTTATAAGCACATTTATTAAAAAGGAGAGTAAAGGGTCAGTTATCTTCCTATGAAAAATAAATAAAATAAAAATAAACAAACAACAACACAGATTGATACAGAACTCAGAAATGTTATTGTTGATTTATGATAAACTCAGCCTGTAAATGAATTAATTCTCCTCCAAGAAGACACAAGTAGTTCACACCAAACTGTTTTAACATGAAGCCATATACTGAAGATGTTAAATTTCAAATGGGTTTAGGATACCTTAAATGGTGTGGCCATAGCGATTTATTAAAGTAACATAAAAAAAATACAATAGTTATTTTACTATATCTTTAAAATGTTTAATTCCAACTATTCATAATTTTTTATATACGTAGAAGTCATCATTTGAAGGAAGCACAGTAAGTTTCATAGCTTTATCATTTTCAAGAGCCAGCATAAAATTAAAACTATCATAACTTATAAATCAAGCTGGCAATTCTTAGTACCAATAATGGCCACCAGATGGAGCTATAGGATTACTTTTAAATAATTATTGTAGAAACAAGTATGATTTAAATCATTTATAGAAATCTTTCAAAGAAAAATAATATGAATTTTATGTATTTTACTGATAAAATGACCCTCACTTAATTAGAAAAACAAGCTGAAGTATTGTGAACCGTATATTAAGAATAATTCTTTATAGGCTTTATGGACAGATACGTTTTCAGAGACTCTTGAAGGATCAGCACCACATCCTCTTTTACCACTGTTTAAAGAATTTATCTTACAGAAGAGGTGCGAATGAATTTTGGATAGCTTGAATGGTTTGTCGTGGTGATTTTTTTTTAAATAACAGTAAAAAAGTAACCAGTAAATGTATTTTATTTTTTTAAAGTGCAGCTTATAAATGCTTCAAAAAAATGTACACATAGAAGACAAGTCATTCTGAGGAAATATGCATAGTTTCATGACTATACAACACTATATGGATGATAGACAATTAAAAAACTATCATACATCTGATGTCACTCTGTCCCTCTGTCACTGTGGGTAATGTGTGTGTGTGTGTGTGTGTGTTAAATGAATTAGGTGTGAAACTATCAGGGAGCATTTAGTCTCCAGCGCCAACATTTTACAGAACTGCCACTTTCCTGGAGTCTCAGAATTACAATGTGTCAGGTTCTGAGAGATCTAAGATTCCAAAAAATGATTGAATTAGAATACCATGAAGTATTGTGAAATACTATATATTAAGACTTTATATATAGGCTTTATGAACAGATTAGAGTGACTCGTGAAGGACCAGCAGCACCTCCTCTTGTCCGATGGTTTGAGGAATATATCTTCCAGAATCCGGGATTAAGATTTAGGAGCTCATTTTTATTCCACCTCCTTTCCTGAAAGTCTTGCAGAATTGACTAAAAATGAATCTTCACATTAATTCCTAATTATTTTGCAATTCTTTTTGTCAGTTCTTCTTGACCTGTTTTTTTCTTCTTCTTTTCTGACCTCATGACCCAGTCAGCATTTTTTGTACAATGGTCAAGTCTTAACTTATCCATTTCTGTATTGCATGTGTGTTTGATATTTATCATGGGTATTTCATAATTTTCGACTTTACAGTTTGAGTTAAAACTCTTTTTTAGCGCATTTCATCTGTAAAAGAAAACATGCCTAATAATTCTGCACACATGAATATAAGGAGTTTTTCTCTTCCAGCTTTCCTGGACTATTGTATAGCACTCATAAATGATTAAATGAAAAATAATGGTAGTTATTAAGATTGATATGGTTTGGAATTGGTCAAATGTGCTTGGAAAAAAAATCACAATAAAACAATGTTTTAATGTTTAATTTTGGAATATGAACTGACATGAATGAATGTTAGATAAATATTATTCATATTAACATAATGTTTATAAATGAAATCTTATTGTAAAGTGTTACTAAAGTTAAATGTACATTGTTCTGTGAATGTGATTTTAAAGTCTAGATGATTCGGATTAACCCTTTATCTGGCGTATCCTTTAAAACCTCACTGCCAGAGGGATATTGTGAATGCATGTGCCCGCTGGGCACAGTTTACCTGATGCCACCGGGGTGGCGATGGCATTGGTGGCTTGAGCCCGCCATCGCTGCTTGCAGCTATATTTAGGGCTCAAGCCTGGAGGGCGAGAGCCCTATTGTTTTCCTTAGGATTATTTGTTATTATTATTATTATTATTATTATTATTTATTATTATTATTTTTCTTCAAGGTTTCGGGGGCTTTTGGGGCCCTTAACGTGCTTAAAAAGTCTTGAAAATTGGCACACAGATTGGAACCTGCGGCCATTAGGGCCGGGCAGAGACTGATACACGGGCGTGGCACAGGGGCTCTACAGCGCCCCCTGGAATATGGAGGGCCATATATCATACACTCTTGCTCGTAGACGTATGAAACTCGGTACACATATAAATCTCATCAATCCAAACAACTTTTGTATTGCATATCATAGGCTCCGCCCAACAGGAAGTTGGCTATTTAGGGTTTAGTATTCAAATTTTTCGTCAAAGTTGTGGGTGCTTTTGGGGTCCTTAACATACTCAAAAACTCTTGAAAATTTGCGCACACTTTGGAATCTGTGGCCTTTAGGAGCCTGCAGAGGCTGGGACCCGGGCATGGCACAGGGGCTCTACGGCGCCCCCTGGAACACAGTCAGAAATGTTGATGTATAGCTCACACATACTTGCACATATTCATAAGAAACTCAGTACACATATAGATCTCATTGTGCCGAAAAACTTGCGTATTGCATGTCATAGGCTCCACCCAACAGGAAGTCAGCTATTTAGAGTTATGTAAAAAGCGCATGCTCTGGAATTTGAAATACTTGTCATAGGTTTTTTTCTCGATTGCCGCCAAACTCGGTCAACATGATCTCAAGACACTGGGGATGAAAAATTGCCAGGGGATTTTTGATATCTCCAACGGTTTGCTCGTGGCGAGGCGTTGAAATTATGGCGAGAAATGAGAAACAGGAAGTGTCTAATATCGTCCACATACATTTCCTGATTTTAATCAAACTTCATCAGATTATTCGTTGTATGATGTCGATCGCATATATGTGACTATTAGGAGTCAAAGTTATAGCGCCACCAACTGGCAGAAGGAAGTGTGTCATTTTCAAAATGATTTGAATTCAGCATCTTATTATTACTTGATTTGCTTCAAACTTCATCAGAATAATGTTAAAACACAGCCGATATAAATCTGCAAGGGGGATATTGATATCTAAAAAAATTGTTGCCGTGGCAACATGTCAAACTGGAATACTTCTCAGGTGATTTTGAGGCAAATAACATACTTAGAATTTCACAAAACTCTGAACACACATCAGTATTTCTGATAGGAACTTAAATTGTGAATGGATTTTGGATAGCTTGAATGGTTTTGCCGTGGTGATTTTTTTAAATGACCTTACAAAGGGAATCATTATTGTATTTTTAAGTTGCAGCTTCCAAAGACGTCAAATAATTTTTTCATACAGATGAAAAAGTCATTCTGAGGAAATATGCATAGTTTCACGACTTTACAACACTGTATGGATAACAGAAAATTAAAAAACTGTCAGACATCTCATCTCACTCTGTCCCTCTGTTTGAGTGTGTGTGCTTAGACTTCCATTGTCTGAGAGAAATAGCGCCCCTACAGGTTCAATTCCCGAACTTTTTACTTTTACTTTTGAGAAATAGGAGAGATGAATCACCGCTGTGATCACGAGAGTCTGGAGTAAAGAGCTCAGAAAAAACTAATTTATTCCTGTTTTATAGCTTTTAAAAATAAATTATTACAGCGATATCACACAATCAACCAATTAGAACACACCAAGAGCTAAATTCAGATGTTTTTGAACTGTTTGTGTGAAAATGAAATATTTGTGGCTGCCTATCTGAAATCACTGCCTCCGATCAGCGCGTACAGTGTCGAGCTCAAAACAAACGAATTTATTCTGGTTTAAGAGCTTTTTTAAATAAAATATTACCACAAATGCACACAATAAACCCATTGTAACACTACAAGAGGTAAATGCAGGTGTTTGTGACCTGTTTAAGTGTGCAAGACTATTTGAAAGCGCGACTGGCAGAATAACATATCTCTCGAGCTGCAGGATTCTGCCGTTCGTCGTACGAACGAACACATAACGGACAAGATTATTTCAAAATACATAATAGCATGGCGAATATAAACGAAAACAGCCACGTGAACATAAACTGTTGAGAAATAAATCTGAAGTGGATCTACTGGATTTGAATATTAAAGTGACCACATTTACCACTTGCTTCTGTCTTCAATTGTAATCTATATAAAAAAGGATACAGAACTCAGAAATTTTATTGTGGATTTATGATAAAATCAGCCTGTAAATGAATTCATACTCCTCCTCATACTACTCCATACTCCTTTTTCAACATGATGCCAATATACTGAGATGTTAAATTGTGAATGGGTTTAGGATAGCTTAAATGGTGTTGCCATAGAGATTTATTAATGTAACATAAAAAAATACAATAGTTATTTTACTATATCTTTAAAATTTTTCATTCTAACTCTTCATAATTTTTTATATAAGTAGAAGTCCTCATTTGAAGGAAGCACAGTAAGTTTCATAGCTTTTTCATTTTCAAGAGCCAGCCTAAAATTAAAATTATCATAACTTATAAATCAAGCTTGCAATTCTTAGTACCAATAATGGTCACCAGAGGGAGCTATAGGATTACTTTTAAATAATTATTGTAGAAACGAGTATGATTTAAATAATTTATAGAAATCTTTCAAATAAAATAATATGTATTTAAGGAATTTTACTGATAAAAATGACCCTCACTTAATTAGAATAACAAGCTGAAGTATTGTGAACTGTATATTAAGAATAATTCTTTATAGGCTTTATGGACAGATACGTTTTGAGTGACTCTTGAAGGATCAGCACCACATCCTCTTTTACCACTGTTTAAAGAACTAATCTTACAGAACAGGTGTGAATGAATTTTGGATAGCTTGAATGGTTTTGTCGTGGTGATTTTTTGAAATAATAGTAAAAAAGGAACCAGTAAATGTCTTTTTATTTTTTTTAAAGTGCAGCTTCTAAACACTTAAAAAAAATGTACACATAAAAGACAAGTCATTCTGAGGCATATTTCCTCAGAATGACTGGTCTCATGACAATAGTTTCATGACTATACAACACTATATGGATGATAGAAAATAAAAAAACTATCATACATCTAATGTCACTCAGTCCCACTGTCACTGTGGGTAGTGTGTGTGTGTGTGTGTGTGTTTGTGTGTGTGTTAAGTGAATTAGGTGTGAAACTATCAGGGAGCATTTAGTCTCCAGCGCCAACATTTTACAGAACTGCCACTTTCCTGGAGTCTCCAGAATTACTCGGTGTCCGGCTCTGAGAGACTTAAGATCCCAAAAAATGATTTAATTAGAATACCATGAAGTATTGTGAAATACTATATATTAAGGCTTTATATATTGGCTTTATGAACAGATTAGAGTGACTCGTGAAGGACCAGCACCACCTCCTCTTGTTCGATGGTTTGAGGAGTATATCTTCCAGAATCCAGGATTAAGATTTAAGAGCTCATTTTTATTCCACCTCCTTTCCTGAAAGTCTGTCTTGCAGAATTGACTAAAAATTAATCTTCACATTATTTCCTAATTATTTTGCAATTCTTTTTGTCAGTTCTTCTTGACCTGTTTTTCTCTTCCAGCTTTCCTGGACTATTGTATAGCACTCATAAATGATTAAATAAAAAATAATGGTAGTTATTAAGATTGATATGGTTTGGAATTGGTAAAAAATGCTTGGAAAAAAATCACAATAAAACAATGTTTTAATGTTTAAGTTTGGAATATTAACTGACGTGAATGAATGCTATATAAACATTGTTCATGTTAACATAATGTTTATGAATGGAATCTTATTGTAAAGTGTTACTAAAGTTATATATATATATATTGTTCTGTGAATGTGATTTTAAAGTCTAGATGATTCGGATTAACCCTTTAACTGCCATATCCTTTAAAACCTCACTGCCAGAGGGATATTGTGAATGCATGTGCCCGCTGGGCACAGTTTACCTGATGCCACCGGGGTGGCGATGGCACTGGTGGCTTGAGCCCGCCATCGCTGCTTGCAGCTATATTTATTATTTATTCTTCTAATTTTTTTCCAAGGTTTCGGGGGCTTTTGGGGTCCTTAACATGCTTAAAAAGTCTTGAAAATTGGCACACACATTGGAACCTGCGGCCATTAGGGCCGGGCAGAGACTGATACACGGGCGTGGCACAGGGGCTCTACAGCGCCCCCTGGAATACTGAGGGCCATATATCATACATACTTGCACGTAGACACACGAAACTTGGTACACATGTAGATCTCATCAAACCAAACAACTTTCGTACTGCATGTCATAGGCTCCGCCCAACAGGAAGTTGGCTATTTTGGGTTTAGTAGTCATATTTTTCGTCAAAGTTGTGGGGGCTTTTGGGGTCCTTAACATACTCAAAAACTCTTGAAAATTTGCACACACTTTGGAATCTGTGGCCTTTAGGAGCCTGCAGAAGCTGGGACCCGGGCGTGGCACAGGGGCTCTACGGCGCCCCCTGGATCACAGTCAGAAATGTTGATGTATAGCTCACACATACTTGCCAATATTCATATGAAACTCAGTACACGTATAGATCTCATTGTGCCAAACAACTTTCGTATTGAATATCATAGGCTCCGCCCAACAGGAAGTCAGCTATTTAGAGTTATGTAAAAAGCGCATGCTCTGGAATTTGAAATACTTGTCATAGGTTTTTTACTCGATTGCCACCAAACTCGGTCAACATGATCTCAAGACATTGGGGATGAAAAATTGCCAGGGGATTTTTGATATCTCGAACGGTTTGCTCGTGGCGATGCTTTGAAATTATGGCGAGAAATGAGAAACAGGAAGTGTCTAATACCATCCACATACATTTCCTAATTTTAATCAAACTTCATCAGATTATTCATTGTATGATGTCGATCGCATATATGTGACTATTAGGAGTCAAAGTTATAGCGCCACCAAGTGGCAGCAGGAAGTGTGTCATTTTCAAAATGCTTGAATTCAGCATCTTATTATTACTCGATTTGCTTCAAACTTCATCAGAATAATGTTAAAACACAGCCGATATAAATCTGCTGGGGGGATATTGATATCTAAAAATATTGTTGCCGTGGCAACATGTCAAACTGGAATACTTCTCAGGTGATTTTGAGGCATATAACATACTTAGAATTTCATCAAACTCAGAACACATATCAGTATTAGTGACAGCTAGACACTGGCAAAATTTCATAAGAGGGCGTGGAAGAGGCACTCTATAGCGCCACCTTTTGTCAAAAGTGGGGGGGTTAGTTTTAGCTACAGACACCAAACTCAGTACAAAAATTGTTCTTATCAAGACGGACAACTTTCTAATTCACAGTCATCAGCTACGACCAACAGGAAGTCGGCTATTTTGATTTGAATGTGGATTGTTTTTTACATTTAGCTGTGAATTAATGCATACTGCTCAGAGGAGAGTAACACTATACACACCAAACTTGGTGTACATGTTGAAAAAACATTGAGGAACTTAAATTGTGAATGGGTTTTGGATAGCTTGGATGGTTTTGTCGTGGGGATTTTTTTTAAATGACAATAAAGATGGAATTATTAATTTTCCTGCATTTTTAAATTCCAAACACTTCAAAACCTTTTTTCATACAGAAAAAAAGTTATTCTGAGTAAATATGCATAGTTTCATGACTTTACAACACTGTATGGATAACAGAAAATTAAAAAACTGTCAGACATCTCATATCACTCTGTCCCTCTGTTTGAGTGTGTGTGCTTAGACTTCCATTGTCTGAGAGAAATAGCGCCCCTACAGGTGCAGTTATCGGACTAAAAAAGGGAGGAGACTGTCTTTTTGTTTCACTTTTAAATCGGTTAAAATACAAATAAATACTTGGATTTAATTCACACTGACAAGCTAAACCAACATATATGATTATTATCAGGTCAGGGCTCATTAATAATTGATGTGTGGTCAGTGATACGTGAGAAACACGAGAGCCCAGCCGGCATTTCAACGTTGATTCAACGTTGAAACAACGTCAGGTACCATGGTTGAATCAACGTTGAAAAACCTTTCGATTTTGCAAATTGGATCAACGTTGAAATCACGACGTTGATTCACCGTTGAAAACGTGACGTTGATGTACGGTTGAAATCACAACGCTGATTCACTGTTGAAATCCCGACGTTGAATCAACGTTGAATAACCTTTCGATTTTGCAAATTGGATCAACGTTGAAATCACGACGTGGATTCACCGTTGAAATCGCGACGCTGTTTCACCGTCTTACCTGCATTATGGGTGAATTAGGGTCGTGCTGCAGCCCTGGGATGAAAGCTGAATGAGGTGTTGATTTTGAAAAGTTAATCAACGTTGTTTCCCCGTCGTACCTTGCACCGTGTGTAAATACACCTAGATCCTAGTTGGCATTTAGATCAACAATGTACATGCAAGGCTAAAAATCTAATGAATGGCAGCAATGGCTTTACAAACAACTTCAATAAACGACCACATGCTCAAAATTGTCAAACAGCAGTTAAATTTTGGAAACATACTGAATAAAACAGATGAAAATAATCCCACACTTTATTATGCAGAGTATGCATGGAGGTAATGCTAAAAACATGTAGTAGAACAATCCAAATACAATAATATTTAAAGGTTTTTGTAAAATAATTCGGCACAAAAATGCATATTTTTTTCAGCACTTACAAGACAAACCCTTGTACCTTTATGACTGAAACCAGTGGATCTTTTATTTTGGTGGAAAACTACAGTTTCTGTCAAAAACATGTTTTAGTAATGTGTCTCATTTCAAGTTGTGCACATTTGTGCAGTGAAAATGTGTTGCACAGTACGAGCAGGGAACCTTCAACCAGTTGATTTCTAATGGGAACCCCCCCGGACTGTGTCTTCTTTACCGTGGGGAATGCAGAATGAGATTTCTACCGCAGGGCACTCTAAAATGTTAGAACCAGCAGCCTCGTGTATACAGTGTGGTTGTGCTTCGGGTGATCCTTGAAAGTGTCCCAGCGCTAGGTCCTTTCTGACGCCGTCCCCTCCACTCTCTCCCACTTGTGCACTTTCTGTACCGTCCTGTATAAACATTTACATTTAATCATTTAACAGACGATTTTATCCAAAGCGACTTACAAATGAGAAGAACAGAAGCAGTCAGGTGTACAAGCGAACAACAACAGTATACAAGTGCCATGACAAGTCTCAGTTAGTCTAGTACAGAACGCATAGCCAGGTTTTTTTTTTTTTTTTTTTTTTTTTTATAATATGAAAGACAAGAAAAGAAGGAAAAGTGCTAGCATTAGTTGGTTAAGTTCCGGTGAAAAAGATGAGTCTTAAAATGTTTCTTGAAAATGAGTAAAGACTAAGCAGTTCGGATTGAGATTGGGAGGTGATTCCAGCAGCTGGGCACAGTCCAGGAAAAGGTCCGTGAGAGTGATTTTGAACCTCTTTGGGATGGCACCACAAGGCGTCGTTCACTTGCAGAGTGCAAACTTCTGGAGGGCACATAAGATTTAACCAGTGAGTTTAGGTATGTCCACAATGTTTCACAATAACTTTGATATTGTGAAATATATTTAACTGAAAACTGAATGCAAAATAAATCACACAATATTTTCACTTTACAGTTCAGTAACAGTGAGGTTGGAAACAAAGTGGACAACACTATTCATTAAACACTTATTTAATGTATTCAGATGAAAATTTACAATATTAACAAATTATTCACAAGCAGTGTTTTCAGAACCCCCAGTTACACTGTTTTAATCAAAACACTAGTAATACAGTGTAGTAAAACAAATAAAATCTAATTCAGTAAATTTTTAATAAACTAAGTACAATCAAAACCTATCACAAAAGGTCAAAGCATCTCTAGCAGAAGTGACAGTGCAATGTAGCAGATGAACAATTTCTTACCAATGTTTCAAGAACAAGCTGGATCCTCAATGACTCTACAAGGGGAGAAGAAAGAAATGGTTTACTGAAAAGTTCTTAAAAAGCAGGATTTCATATTATACCATTTCTTTAAACCACTGGTTCTCAAACTTTTTATACCAAGTACCACTTCAGAAAATATTTGTTATTAAATATTAAGTTGCACCATAATGACCAACATTACATTTCAGCAGCGTAGTAGACCAAACTATTCAGCTACAGGTCTACAGTTAAAAAATGAGGCAGTTTTATTCTAATAAGAATATTTATTGTTGTCAGACACTTTACCATGTTTGAACATTAACACTACAACTGTGCTTACATACACAGGTAAATAAAAAAAAGTTTAAATTAAAATGTAATTTTAAATGTAATTATGTAACAAAAGTTACAAAACTGTACTGTACTTTAACTCTAACATACTTAAATGTGCAAAAAAAAAACTTACTCAAAGATTAAGTTAAAATATATTAACATTAATTAGTTTAATTTAGTGATTCACCTGCATAACAACTAGAGGGGGCCTGACACTTTGAGAACCATGGCTTTAAACAATCCTTTTATTTATTTATTCATTTTCATTAATTCATTAAAATTATATTATTTAAATACAGACATTTGCACTTATATGTTTCAGAAAACACTTTGAAACTATTATAAGCATACAAACATATATAACACACCTAATGCATGGGATACATATCAGGAAAATATGGGAAAATCTCTAAACCATCTCTAAATCTCTCTTACCAGCAACACATTAGGTGAGCACCTAACTTGATCAGCTGTGATAAAGCAATGCAAAAATAGACACACGGGTATTTATTCATCTGCAGATTACATGTCCTTTAAACTACCCATTTGTAAACTCTGGTAATACTATTTTCAAAAGATAATAAAGATAACGTTAGCGATTTTCTTACCTCATTTTGCCAGGATGTTTTCAGGACCTCGCAGAACACCTGACCCTTCTTGTGTTCACAGATTTTGTTCTCCATTGACATGTCACGACTTAAATTCGCTCAAAATAAATAAAAAATGTACAGGCAAATATGAAATAATTCGGGACCGATAGAGCAGTCAGTTATAACGAGCAGCAGCTCACAGTTAGCCGCCTCACTCACAGAAAGACGACAATAACGGTCATATTTTTAAATGTAGAAAGGCGCGAACCGATTCATTGTCCAGTTTCCTGAATGACAGCCAGATTAACCAATCATGATAGAAGTAATAAAATACAACTACCAATGGGAGTTGTTTCAGTGTGATAAAGCAGCGAAATGTATATAGTTTTATTGTTGTTAATGATGATAATATTTAACATATACCTTTAGATTTTAGAATAGGTATCATGACTAAAATATTTTAAAATGCTATTAAAATAATTAATTAATTTAAATAATTTAATATAAATAATTTAAAAGCTTGTTAACCTTTAACTACCATTTAGCATTAAACATTTTTAACGTTGTTTCATTAAAACAACTGACCTTATTTCAGCCATATTTCAATGTTGAAAGTTGGTCATGTGCTGGAAGTTTTTCAACAGTTCATCTTTAAACGTTGAATCAACGTTGTTTCAACGTTGAAACCACAACTGACCTTATTTCAACCATATTTCAACATTGAAAGTTGGTCATGTGCTGGATGTTTTTCAACCATTCAGCTTTAAACGTTGAATCAACGTTGTTTCAACGTTGAAACCACAACTGACCTTATTTCAACCATATTTCAACGTTGAAGGTCGGTCATGTGCCGGCTGGGAGATGAATCACCGCTCTGAGCACCAGCGTGTGGAATGATGAGCTCAGAAAAAAACGAGTTTATTCTTGTTTTATAGCTATTTAAAATAAAGTATTGCAGCGATATCACACAATTCACCAATTAGAGCACACCAAGAGCTAAATTAAAATGTTTTTGAACTGTTTGTGTGAAAATGAAATATTTGCGGCTGCCTATCTGAAATCACTGCCTCCGATCAGCGCGCACAGTTTCACAAGTTCAAAACTAACGAATTTATTCTTGTTTAAGAGCTTTTCAAAATAAATTATTGCCATAAATGCACACAATACATCCATTATAACACAACACGAGCTAAATGCAGGTGTTTGTGACCCGTTTAAGTGTGCAAGACTATTTGAAAGCGCGACTGGCAGAATAACATATATCTCTCAAGCTGCAGGATGCCTTTCGTCGTAAGAACGAACACATCACGGACAAGATTATTTCAAAATACATCATAGCTTGGCGAATATAAACGAAAACAGCCACGTGAACATAAACTGTTGAGAAATAAATCTGAAGTGGATCTACTGGATTTTAATATTAAGTGACCGCATATACCAGCTGCTTCTGTCTTCACTTTTAATCTATATAAAAAATTAAACTCATTCATCTTGGCTGCTTTTTTAATGTGTGTACGTATTTATTTATTATTTTGCTCTAACAAGACTTAATCTATATTTAATTAAATCAATTACATTTGATTTTACATTTGATTTTTCCATTTCTGCATCTAAACGCCTAAAAACCTAAAACATGCTCTATTATACTATTGTTAGCAATTTCTTTATCGTCCAATTTATCTGGTGTACACGCTTTTATTTTCATAATAAACTTGTTTGTTAGATTATACACAGTTATAGTGGTCTATAATAAATATTGACAGGTTTTATTCAAGCTGTGTAGAATGATTGCCATAGGCAAATTTTTAAAAATGTAAATCCCAAAAAAAACAAAAATTGTAAATAAAAAACATTGGAAAAGAATAACTTGTACTTTTTTATACATTTTGTATAGTTTCATAGTTTATGCATTATAGTTATAAAAACAAACAAATTTAGCCACTCACATAGAAATCTTAGGCCTTATCCTTTTCTGACAGTTTTAGGGATTTTTAAAAATCCTAAAAAACCTTATTGGTGCTGCAAATAATAATTTCAAACTAATTTGATACTGACCTCTGACATCCTGTGACATGATATTTATTTGAATTTACATAATCTCATGGATGTAACAGTAAATCTGTTCAGCTCACAGATCAAGACTAAGCTGTAATGCAAGCAGAACTTTCACAAATGCTTGTAGGTCAATAAAATCATTACAAAACACTTACAAATCATTTAAGGGATTTGATAACACTGTAAAATAATGTCTAATTTGTTAACATTAGCAAATGCATTGATAACACTATATAATAACTGCACTCATTAGTAAATAGTCAGTTCATGCTTCATAAAGCCTTGTCCCAGTATTAATAGTCAGTAGTAAGCAGTTTATAAATACAGCTATAAATAGCTCATTTATTAAAAAGGAGAGTAAAGGGTCAGTTATCTTCCTATGAAAAAATAAATAAATAAATAAATAAAAATAAACAAACAACAACACTGATTGATACAGAACTCAGAAATGTTATTGTGGATTTATGATAAACTCAGCCTGTAAATGAATTCATTCTCCTCCAAGAAGACACAAGTAGTTCACACCAAACTTTTTTAACATGAAGCCATATACTGAAGATGTTAAATTGCGAATGGGTTTAGGATACCTTAAATGGTGTGGCCATAGAGATTTATTAAAGTAACATAAAAAAATACCATAGTTATTTTACTATATCTTTAAAATTTTTAATTCCAACTCTTCATAAATTTTTATATACCTAGAAGTCATCATTTGAAGGAAGCACAGTAAGTTTCATAGCTTTATCATTTTCAAGAGCCAGCATAAAATTAAAACTATCATAACATATAAATCAAGCTTGCAATTCTTAGTACCAATAATGGCCACCAGATGAAGCTATAGGATCACTTTTAAATAATTATTGTAGAAACAAATATGATTTAAATCATTTATAGAAATCTTTCAAAGAAAAATAATATGAATTTTATGTATTTTACTGATAAAATGACCCTCACTTTATTAGAATAACAAGCTGAAGTATTGTGAACTGTATATTAAGAATAATTCTTTATGGACAGATAAGTTTTGAGTGACTCTTGAAGGATCAGCACCACATCCTCTTTTACCACTGTTTAAAGAATGTATCTTACAGTACAGGTGCGAATGAATTTTGGATAGCTTGAATGGTTTTGTCGTGGTGATTTTTTGAAATAACAGTAAAAAAGTAACCAGTAAATGTCTTTTATTTTTTTAAGTGCAGCTTCTAAACACTTCAAAAAAATGTACACATAGAAGACAAGTCATTCTTAGGAAATATGCATAGTTTCATGACTATACAACACTATATGGATGATAGAAAATTAAAAAACTATCATAGATCTGATGTCACTCTGTCCCTCTGTCACTGTGGGTAATGTGTGTGTGTGTGTGTGTGTGTGTGTGTGTGTGTGTGTGTGTGTGTGTGTGTGTGTGTGTGTGTGTGTGTGTGTTAAGTGAATTAGGTGTGAAACTATCAGGGAGCATTTAGTCTCCAGTGCCAACATTTTACAGAACTGCCACTTTCCTGGAGTCTCAGAATTACAATGTGTCAGGTTCTGAGAAATCAAAGATTCCAAAAAATGATTTAATTAGAATACCATGAAGTATTGTGAAATACTATATATTAATACTTTATATATAGGCTTTATGAACAGATTAGAGTGACTTGTGAAGGACCAGCACCACCTCCTCTTGTCCGATAGTTTGAGGAATATATCTTTCAGAATCCGGGATTAAGATTTAGGAGCTCATTTTTATTCCACCTCCTTTCCTGAAAGTTTGTCTTGCAGAATTGACTAAAAATTAATCTTCACATTAATTCCTAATTATTTTGCAATTATTTTTGTCAGTTCTTCTTGACCTGTTTTTTTTTCTTCTTCTTTTCTGACCTCATGACCCAGTCAGCATTTTTGTACAATGGTCAAGTCTTAACTTATCCATTTCTGTATTGCATTTGTGTTTGATATTTCTCATGGGTATTTCACAATTTTCGACTTTGAGTTAAAACAGTTTGAGTTAAAACTCTTTTTTAGCGCATTTCATCTGTAAAAGAAAACATGCCTAATAATTCTGCACATGAATATAAGGAGTTTTTCTCTTCCAGCTTTCCTGGACTATTGTATAGCACTCATAAATGATTAAATAAAAAATAATGGTAGTTATTAAGATTGATATGGTTTGGAATTGGTAAAATGTGCTTGGAAAAAAATCACAATAAAACAATGTTTTAATGTTTAAGTTTGGAATATTAACTGACATGAATGAATGCTATATAAATATTGTTCATGTTAACATAATGTTTATAAATGAAATCTTATTGTAAAGTGTTACTATATATATATATATATACATATATATATATATATATATATATATATATATATATATATATATATATATATATATATATATATATATATATTGTTCTGTGAATGTGATTTTAAAGTCTAGATGATTCGGATTAACCCTTTAACCGCCATATCCTTTAAAACCTCACTGCCAGAGGGATATTGTGAATGCATGTGCCCGCTGGACACAGTTTACCTGATGCCACCGGGGTGGTGATGGCATTGGTGGCTTGAGCCCGCCATCGCTGCTTGCAGCTATATTTAGGGCCCGAGCACCGATGGTGTGAGGACCCTCTTGGAATTGCTCCGTTTATTATTATTAGGGCCCGAGCACCGAGGTGCGAGGACCCTCTTGTATCTGCTTTGTTTTTTATTAGGGCCCGAGCACCGAGGTGCGAGGACCCTCTTGTATCTGCTTTGTTTTTAGGGCCCGAGCACCGAAGGTGTGAGGACCCTATTGTATCTGCTCCGTTTATTATTATTATTATTATTTTTCTTCTCCCCAATGAATCGCATTTTTGAAGGCCTAAACATACTCAAAAAGTCAGGAAAATTTGCACACACCTCCGAACTGGCGAAAATTTACGTATGATATGGGTTTCAGAAGTGGGCGTGGCAAAATGGCTCAATAGCGCCACCTATACACGTTCAGCGGTGTGCGCCTCGAGCTATGTTTCACGCACATATATGAAAATCGGTACACACATGTAACACACCAAGACCTACAAAAAAGACTCTTGGAGCATTATTCTAAACCCAACAGGAAGTCAGATATTTTTTATTTTATGAGCAAATTTTTTGTCATTTTTGCCATTTCCATGCGTTGTATTTTAACGAACTCCTCCTAGAGATTAATTCAGATCAACACCAAATTTGGTATGCCTGATCTAAAGGCCTTTGCGATGTTAAATTGCGAAGATCTAGAGTTTTCGTTGAAGGGCGTGTCCGTTGCGGCCTGGCGAATTTCGATGATTCGCCATGAAAAATGAAGTTACTATAACTCAGACATACAATGTCCAATCTGCGTCAAACTTCACATGTTTGATAAGACTCTAGATCTGAACAGATTGACATGCCCATATTCACTTATAGTCATAGCGCCTCCTATTGGCAACAGGAAGTGACATATTTTACACTGTGACGAACTACTCCTACAAATTTTATGACATCAATGTCTTTTCTGTGGTCAGTCTAATCTAAAGGCCTGTGCCATGTTCAGTTGTGAAGATCTTGAATTTTCGTTAAAAGGCTTGTTCATGGCACCGCGACGAAGTTCGATGTCTCGCCATGGGAATAAAAGATGTTATAACTCAGGCATAAAATGTCCGATCTTCCCCAAACTTCACATGTGTGATAAGAGTCCTGGCCTGAACAGATCTGCAGGCCAATATTCCACCGGGTGTGGCAGAATGGCTCGATAGCGCCACCTATACACTTTAAACGGAGTGCGCCTCGAGCTATGTTTCACGTACATGTACAAAAATTGGTACACACATGTAACACTCCAATACCTACAAAAAAGTCTCTTGGTACGAAATCCGGATCCCAACAGGAAGTCGGTTATTTAGAATTTTCCCTTCAAAATTGGTGTTGTTTTTGCCATTTTCAGGGGTTGTACTTTAACGAACTCCTCCTAGAGATTTATTCAGATCAACACCAAACTTCTTCAATGTAATCTAAAGGCCTTTGTAATGTTAAATTGCGAAGATCTTGAGGTTTCGTTAAAGGGCGTGTCCATGGCGGCCTGCCAAATTTCGATGTTTCGCCATGAAAAAGGACGTTGCTGTAACTCAGACATACAATGTCCAATCTGCCCCAAACTTCACATGTTAGATAAGACTTCTGCCCTTAACAGATCTACATGCCCATTTTCAGTTATAGTCATAGCGCCACCTGCTGGCAACAGGAAGTGACATGTTTTACGCTGCGACAAACTACTCCTAGAATTTTTTTGAGATTAAAGTATTTTTTGTATTCAGTCTAATCTAAAGGCCTGTGGAATGTTAACTTGTGGAGATCTTGAGTTTTTGTTAAAGGGCGTGTACATGGAGCCATGACCAATTTTGATGTCTCGCCACAGCAAGAGAAGTTGTTGTAACTCAGGCATAAAATGTTCAATCCTCCCCAAACCTCACATGTTCGATAAAAGTCCTGCCCTGAACACATCTGAAGGCCAATATTCCATTATAATGATAGCGCCACCTGCTGGCAACAGGAAGATTGGCACATTTATGGAATAAACATTGATATATTCTACTTATATTTATGAGTTTAAACGCATATTTCTCACCGTTCACCTATTAACTAAAGCCACTCGCTGCCGGTGAGCCCGGGTGCGAGGGCCCGTTCATCGCTGCTTGCAGCTTTAATTATTATTATTTTTCTTCTCCCCAATGAATCGCGTTTTTGAAGGCCTAAACATACTCAAAAAGTCAGGAAAATTTGCACACACCTCCGAACTGGTGAAAATTTACGTCTGATTTGGGTTTTAGAAGTGGGCGTGGCAAAATGGCTCGACAGCGCCACCTATACATGTTCAGCGGTGTGCGCCTCGAGCTACGTTTCACGCACATGTCTGAAAATCGGTAAACACATGTAAGACACCAAGACCTACAAAAAAGACTCTTGGAGCAAAATTCTAAACCCAACAGGAAGTTGGTTATTTTTAATATTATGAGCAAATTTTTTGTCATTTTTGCCATTTCCATGCATTGTATTTTAACGAACTCCTCCTAGAGATTAATTCAGATCAACACCAAATTTGGTATGCCTAATCTAAAGGCCATTGAGATGTTAAATTGCGAAGATCTTGAGTTTTCGTTGAAGGGCGTGTCCGTGGCGGCCTGGCGAATTTTGATGATTCGCCATGAAAAATGAAGTAGCTATAACTCAGACATACAATGTCCAATCTGCCCCAAACTTCACATGTTTGATGTGACTCCAAACCTGAACAGATTGACATGCCCATATTCAGTTATAGTCATAGCGCCACCTATTGGCAACAGGAAGTGACATATTTTACGCTGTGATGAACTACTCCTAGAAATTTTTTGACATCAATGTCTTTTTTGTGGTCAGTCTAATCTAAAGGCCTGTGCGATGTTCAGTTGTGAAGATCTTGAGTTTTCGTTAAAAGGCGTGTCCACGGCGCCATGGCAAAGTTCGATGTCTCGCCATGGGAATAAAAGATGTTATAACTCAGGCATAAAATGTCCGATCTTCCCCAAACTTCACATGTGTGATAAGAGTCCTGGCTTGAACACATCTGAAGGCCAATATTCCATCGGGTGTGGCAGAACAGCTCTATAGCGCCACCTGTACACTTTCAAGAGAGTGCGCCTCGAGCTATGTTTCACGTACATGTACAAAAATTGGTATACACATGTAACACTCCAATACCTACAAAAAAGTCTCTTGGTACGAAATCCGGATCCCAACAGGAAGTCGGTTATTTTGAATTTTCCCTTCAAAATTGGTGTTGTTTTTGCCATTTTCAGGGGTTGTACTTTAACGAACTCCTCCTAGAGATTTATTCAGATCAACACCAAACTTGGTCAGTGTAATCTAAAGCCCTTTGCGATAATAAATTGCGAAGGACTTGAGGTTTCGTTAAAGGGCGGGTCCATGGCGGCCTGACAAATTTCGATGTTTCGCCATGAAAAAGGAAGTTGCTGTAACTCAGACATACAATGTCCAATCTGCCCCAAACTTCACATGTTGGATAAGACTCTTGACCTGAACAGATCTACATGCCAATATTCAGTTATAGTCATAGCGCCACCTATTGGCAACAGGAAGTTACATATTTTACACTGCGACAAACTACTCCTAGAAATTTTATGACATCAATGTCTTTTTTGTGGTCAGTCTAATCTAAATACCTGTGTGATGTTTAGTTGTGAAGATCTTGAGTTTTTGTTAAAAGGTGTGTTCATGGCGCCGTGATGAAGTTCGATGTCTCGCCATGGGAATAAAAGATGTTATAACTCAGGCATAAAATGTCCGATCTTGCCCAAACTTCACTTGTGTGATAAGGGTCCTGGCCTGAACAGATCTGAAGGCCAATATTCCATCGAGTGTGGCAAAATGGCTCGATAGCGCCACCTATACACTTTCAACGGAGTGCGTATACACTTTAAACGGAGTACGCCTCAAGCTATGTTTCACGTACATGTACAAAAATCGGTACACACATGTAACACACCAATATCTACGAAAAAGTCTCTTGGTACGAAATCCGAATCCCAACAGGAAGTCAGTTATTTCGAATTTTCTCTGCAAAATTAGTGTTGTTTTGGCCATTTTCAGGGGTTGTACTTTAACGAACTCCTCCTAGATATTTATTCAGATCAACACCAAACTTGGTCAGTGTAATCTAAAGCCTTTTGCGATCTTAAATTGCGAAGATCTTGAGGTTTCGTTAAAGGGCGTGTCCATGGCGGCCTGACAAATTTCGATGTTTCGCCATGAAGTAGGATGTTGTTGTAACTCAGGCATAAAATGTCCAATCCTCCCCAAACCTCACATGTTCGATAAAAGTCCTGCCCTGAACACATCTGAAGGCCAATATTCCATTATAATGATAGCGCCACCTGCTGGCAACAGGAAGATTGGCACATATATGGAATAAACATTGATATATTCTACTTATATTTATGAGTTTAAACGCATATTTCTCACCGTTCACCTATTAACTAAAGCCACTCGCTGTCGGTGAGCCCGGGTGCGAGGGCCCGTTCATCGCTGCTTGCAGCTTTAATTAGGGCCCGAGCACCGATGGTGTGAGGACCCTCTTGGAATTGCTCCGTTTATTATTATTATTATTATTATTATTATTATTATTATTATTCTTCTCTAAGATGAATCGCATTTTTGAGGGCCTAAACATGCTCGAAAAGTCATGAAACTTTGCACACACCTCAGAACTGGCGAAAATTTACGTCTGATATGGGTTTCAGAAGTGGGTGTGGCAAAATTGCTCAACAGCGCCACCTATACACGTTCAACGGTGTGCGCCTCGAGCTACGTTTCATGTACATGTATGAAAATCGGTATACACATGTAACTCTCCAATACCTACAAAAAAGTCTCTTGGAGCAAAATCCGAAACCCAACAGGAAGTCGGTTATTTTTAATATTATGAGCAAATTTTTTGTCATTTTTGCCATTTCCATGCATTGTATTTTAACGAACTCCTCCTAGAGATTAATTCAGATCAACACCAAATTTGGTATGCCTAATCTAAAGGCCATTGAGATGTTAAATTGCGAAGATCTTGAGTTTTCGTTGAAGGGCGTGTCCGTGGCGGCCTGGCGAATTTTGATGATTCGCCATGAAAAATGAAGTAGCTATAACTCAGACATACAATGTCCAATCTGCCCCAAACTTCACATGTTTGATGTGACTCCAAACCTGAACAGATTGACATGCCCATATTCAGTTATAGTCATAGCGCCACCTATTGGCAACAGGAAGTGACATATTTTACGCTGTGATGAACTACTCCTAGAAATTTTTTGACATCAATGTCTTTTTTGTGGTCAGTCTAATCTAAAGGCCTGTGCGATGTTCAGTTGTGAAGATCTTGAGTTTTCGTTAAAAGGCGTGTCCACGGCGCCATGGCAAAGTTCGATGTCTCGCCATGGGAATAAAAGATGTTATAACTCAGGCATAAAATGTCCGATCTTCCCCAAACTTCACATGTGTGATAAGAGTCCTGGCTTGAACACATCTGAAGGCCAATATTCCATCGGGTGTGGCAGAACAGCTCTATAGCGCCACCTGTACACTTTCAAGAGAGTGCGCCTCGAGCTATGTTTCACGTACATGTACAAAAATTGGTATACACATGTAACACTCCAATACCTACAAAAAAGTCTCTTGGTACGAAATCCGGATCCCAACAGGAAGTCGGTTATTTTGAATTTTCCCTTCAAAATTGGTGTTGTTTTTGCCATTTTCAGGGGTTGTACTTTAACGAACTCCTCCTAGAGATTTATTCAGATCAACACCAAACTTGGTCAGTGTAATCTAAAGCCCTTTGCGATAATAAATTGCGAAGGACTTGAGGTTTCGTTAAAGGGCGGGTCCATGGCGGCCTGACAAATTTCGATGTTTCGCCATGAAAAAGGAAGTTGCTGTAACTCAGACATACAATGTCCAATCTGCCCCAAACTTCACATGTTGGATAAGACTCTTGACCTGAACAGATCTACATGCCAATATTCAGTTATAGTCATAGCGCCACCTATTGCAACAGGAAGTTACATATTTTACACTGCGACAAACTACTCCTAGAAATTTTTATGACATCAATGTCTTTTTTGTGGTCAGTCTAATCTAAATACCTGTGTGATGTTTAGTTGTGAAGATCTTGAGTTTTTGTTAAAAGGTGTGTTCATGGCGCCGTGATGAAGTTCGATGTCTCGCCATGGGAATAAAAGATGTTATAACTCAGGCATAAAATGTCCGATCTTGCCCAAACTTCACTTGTGTGATAAGGGTCCTGGCCTGAACAGATCTGAAGGCCAATATTCCATCGAGTGTGGCAAAATGGCTCGATAGCGCCACCTATACACTTTCAACGGAGTGCGTATACACTTTAAACGGAGTACGCCTCAAGCTATGTTTCACGTACATGTACAAAAATCGGTACACACATGTAACACACCAATATCTACGAAAAAGTCTCTTGGTACGAAATCCGAATCCCAACAGGAAGTCAGTTATTTCGAATTTTCTCTGCAAAATTAGTGTTGTTTTGGCCATTTCAGGGGTTGTACTTTAACGAACTCCTCCTAGATATTTATTCAGATCAACACCCAAACTTGGTCAGTGTAATCTAAAGCCTTTTGCCGATCTTAAATTGCGAAGATCTTGAGGTTTCGTTAAAGGGCGTGTCCATGGCGGCCTGACAAATTTCGCATGTTTCGCCATGAAATAGGATGTTGTTGTAACTCAGGCATAAAAATGTCCAATCCTCCCCAAACCTCACATGTTCGATAAAAGTCCTGCCCTGAACACATCTGAAGGCCAATATTCCATTATAATGATAGCGCCACCTGCTGGCAACAGGAAGATTGGCACATATATGGAATAAACATTGATATATTCTACTTATATTTATGAGTTTAAACGCATATTTTCACCGTTCACCTATTAACTAAGCCACTCGCTGTCGGTGAGCCCGGGTGCGAGGGCCCGTTTCATCGCTGCTTGCAGCTTTAATTAGGCCCGAGCACCGATGGTGGTTGGGACCTCTTGGAATTGCTCCGTTTATTATTCATTATCTTTATTATTATATTATATTATCTTTTCTCTAAGATGAATCGCATTTTTGAGGGCCTAAACCATGCTTCGAAAGTCATGAAACTTTGCACA